>NW_027505158.1:0-221841 GCF_021521415.1 Bidens hawaiensis
AGTTAACGAAGTTAACCTGAAATTGACGATTGTCACATGTTTGCCTTTCTGAACCCCGGTTTGCTTCCTTTCAGCTGCAAGTTGATTCCTCGCCATCCTTAGTGCTCCAAATTAGTTCCTTTAATCTTCGAGCACCTGCGATCAATAAACCAATCAAACTATTTGTGTTTGATATATAAAACAATTAACACACACGAAATTGCACATTATTTAGCCCACTCATCAGTAATCACTATTCATTCTTTATATCCATTCGTTATACTTTTTGTGAGTGAAAGAAAAAAAAACTCATAAAGAAATAATATATAATTAAACATAGATATATTTATATATGTGAATGGGTGTGAAGTGGTTTAAATTATACATATTTGGAGTATCATTTTCCCTCACTTTTTAGCTATTTTTCACTAATTTTATGTAAAATATGCATTTAATTTCGTTTTATTTTATTTACAAGGTACAAACAAGGGAAACCTGTCATTTTGGATGTTTTACTATGGATTTCGGGACTTATACGATCAAAGAGATAAAGGCCAAAAGAAGATTCTGAATTCGAGTACCAAGATGGACCGTTGCGTAATACAATATGCCACCCCTTCCACCTACTTGATTGATTGATTATGGGAAGGACAACATCAGTGTCGGTTGCATCACCACGACGTACCTTCAGGTATATCCCGATGAACCGCCGCCAACCTCTCAATACAGAAGTTTTTGGAAAGTGTTTTGTAGAAAACTAGAAGGGGTGAATAGTTTTTCTTTTAAAAATTTCTTTTTTAATTCGTTTAGTTAATTTTAGACCTTCTGTATGGAAGAACACTTGTTGTGTACGCTTATAGTAAACAAACTAGGATAGTGCATGTGTTACACACAGGTGAAAAATGTTTTAAACAGCACACATGTGTATATATTTTAAATTAAATCAAATGCAAATGTTATATTATAGAAAGGATAATTTTATATAAATTATAAGATATTACATTGTTATTTTACTTCAAATATAAAAACATACAAAGACTAATACAGATAAATGAAAAGTTTAAATATTTTTATACTTTATATCATGAGTAAAAAACACATATTAATTAAATCGTAATCATCTAAAATGTCTTCTCTTATACACATTAACTGAAATAGGAAAAAATAACAGTATGTAAATTCAAAACACAGAGGCATTAGGGAAAAAAAGTTAAACATTAGCTCTAAAATAAAAAGTAAATAGTTAAAAGAAAAACGTATATTCTCTAAGTAATAATTAACCATGGATTGGGGTCTAAGATCTAAAAAATAGATTGAATGTGATTTTCCTATAATTACAATAACGTATTAGAGACCATTCACAGGGAAAATGTTAAACAAATAATTGATATAAAAAGTTTACCTCTTCATCAATAAGGCCCATTTGAATTGAGTAATCTTCATATGCATTCTTATTATCCTTCACAATCCACACTCAGATGACTCAAACCTTAATGGTTCCCGTAGATGTTTGTAGTACGCCCAGTTCGTTAAACATTGAACTGTTATAATGGAGGGGTTAGAATAATATTTGAAATATAAATCTAATGGTAATTTAAAGAACTTACATGATTGGATCGACTTGTATGTACTGCTAACCTGCTAATGGAATGACAGTAATGAAATGTTACCGTGTTGTAGTCATTTTATATAATGCCATAATTAAAATTTTTGAATTTGGTTTCTCACGGTAAACATAGAAATGATTTGAAATTGCATGATTTAGGGGAATAATCTTACTAAATGCAGAAAATTTGCCATGTTTATTAGTCTTTTAGTATATTGAGAAACATTAACCAAAAATATTTACAAAATATAATAATATTCAAAACAATAATAATAATAATAATTAAGTTAAATATAATAATATTCAAAACAAAAATAATAAGAAGAATAATAAGGTTATTCAAGACATTTTATAATAATAGATGATTATTGTAAAAACGTTGAAGCTCTTACTCTTTTCATGGTCATACTTAATAATATAACAAAATTAAATAACATGGTTAACAAAAGTAACGAAATTTTTAACATACAAAAAACACCCATAAATTTGATCTTACTGGATTATGTTTTTAAAATTTTGCTCTATTTCATTATTCTTAAAAAAATCATATATGTTGGTGTAGGGAATATCAAATACTTAAAATTACAGTGTTTGAACATCATAAACATACAGATGTAATTATGTAAATAACGATTTTTTTCGAAAGTAATTATCAATAAACGATAAGTGTAAATCAGGAAATGCCTTAAATTATGTCCGTTAATTTTGTGATTTTAGGTTAAAGTCAATATTAAATGTAAAAGTCAATAATTATCAATTAATAATGAGAAACTGATATCATTTTATAAGCATATTAAAAAATTTAAAAATAATGGTACTCAATAATATATGTTTAATTATCATCTTTTGCTAAAAGAAGTTGTTCGGGTATTTTAGTGTGGAACCGAAAACAAAACCGAACCGATTTAGGTAAGGTTTAAATAATAAAACCGAATAAGAATGCGTTTCTGTTTTGGATTTTCAAGCAAATATAGTGAAACATTTAAAAATAAAATATTAAATATAATGATCAGGATGCATCACGATCACAATCAATGGAAGCAAACAAAACACACTAAACACTACTCTACTTGGTGCAAAGTAAAATATTAATATAATGAAACATTTAAAAGTAAATATTAAAAGACCGGTTTTTTTTACAAACCAATTTACCTGTTCAATGAAATTTATGATGCCACCATCTGTTTATGTCTTGCCATCCAAATTGGTGACATGGAAAACTGTAGATAATGAGACTAAGATAAATTCGTAAACATTTAAATCTTTGAACATGATTATGAGATTTTTATTAAATTAAAAAATTGACTACCAGTTGAGTTCTATGAAGAGTGGAACTGCCTCAAGAAGAACTACATTGTTCCTCGCGATATCAACCAGAAATTAAATCAAATTTTTAGTAATATAAAATTGTAAAACATGCATGTTGGTTTGAAAGTTTCAAAAAGTAGATGAAGCTCTACACCAAAAGATTTGAACCAGAAATTAAGGCAAACGAATCATTTAATTGAAAGTCAAAATAAATTAAGAATCAAAAATAAAACAGAAGAAACATAAAAGAAAAACGAACATACCCATAATTGACACAATTGGGGTTGTTCTTCGCCAATATTAAAATAACAAAGCCGTATAAATCTCACCAATTGACTCTTTCTTGTTAATCAATTGCTATCGGAATATGTAACAAAATCGATTTATGGTTTATATTATATTATTCTCATTGATAAACGAACAAAAATCAAAATGATACAATAAATATTGTTGATGATGCATACCTACGATGATGTTGGCGAATTGATTTTGACTTAGGGTTTCATGTTCAACCTTACTAATGATGTTGGCGAATCAACTGGACAAAATGCACCCTAAATCGATTGAATACAAAGATTAAGATGAAAGACTGAAAGGGCCAAATACAAAGAAACGGAAATAGGCGAATAGGAGGATGAGAGGGTGTAAAATTAGGGTTGGTTCAAGAAGAGCAGATACGGATGAAGCTAATAAGAAAATCTCAAAACGGGTTATAACAACTAATATGGGTCCATGTAGTTTTAGAATTTGTGGACGAATTTGATTTAAAATAATTAATTAATTATGTGGCAATTATAAAAATGTAAGTAGGATTAGTTGGTATCCTATATGAATAGTCTAGAAAGATGACATGTATAAACATTGCGTTGTTTAATAGATTAGTAAGATTAGTATGTAGAGAGTTTAGGGTCACGATGGTCGGGTATAAATCATATACACTACAAAATGGACTCCTATCTAGGACTAAAAATTTAGTCTCTAATACCCCGCAATTAATACCTAATGTTCATCAGGGATTGTGTAATAACCCAAAATTTTTTTTTTGGATAATAATTATAATTACAATAATTTAAATAGTTTGAAATAATAATAATAAGTTCATGGGTTTTTTAAATTATATTAACTAAAGGATTTAAATTATAAAGTTTTGATTGCTTCATGAAATGAAGTAGAGGGGCCACTTATGCCAATGCATGAAACTTGAATTTAACTAACTCCCTGTTCACGATTCCTTGTTCCGAATTTCCGGCAAAGATAGCTGTAATCCGCATGATCATATTATCAACGATTTAAGCGAGACTTTGGGTGGTTACCAACTATTTTAAATAAATTAACCAGACCCATTCATCAAAAACCCAAAACCTTTGTTTATCTCTACCGTATTCGCCGCCATCGTCGCCCTTTCTCCACTTGAATCACCGCAGCCGTCTTCCGTCGTCACTGTAGACAGGCATCGCCCCGCCGTTGTTGGTTGTAGGGAAGCCGCCACCGTCACCTTTTGTTGTACATGCCGAAGAAAGTCATACGCCGTATACTATCACTCGCTCCGTTTCCCTGCGAACACTCACGTTTTGACTTCGGAGTCTTTCTCCTCTTCGAGTAAGGGTGTGTTTGGGATTGCTTATTTAAAAGAAAAATGACTTTTTGTTAAAAGGACTTATTAACTTATAAATATTTTAAAAGAAGTTTTGAAAAAAATATTTTGATTAGCTTATGTGTCAGGGAAAGCCAAAAGGACACTCTTTTTTAAAAGGAGTGTAATGGGTTTGAGAGTTAGAGGGGTGTAATAGGTAAATCAAACCCATTAAGTTAATAAGTTATAAATTCCTAACTTTTCAAAACCCCTTTATTTTGCCTTCTCCATAAGTTAAAATCCATAGGGCCTTATGGTTTGCCAAACACCTTATGCACCTTATTAACTTTTCAAAAAGTTTATAAGTTATAAGTTGATGAAAATAAGCAATCCCAAACACCCCCTGAGTCTTGCGCGACGCGCCCTGCCACCGTTAGCCCCGTCTTCATTTAGCTTACCTTCGGTTATTGAGGTACTTGTTACCGGTTTGTTGATGAATATTTTTACTAATATAGTGTATAAAATTGTTGATTTCTTCCGGCGACTAAATCACATAAACTAAGTCTATAAAATGTCTTAAATTCTTTTAGCTTATTACGGTAAATGAAGTTAGCCTTCTTTAAACTTAAACTGTTATAGTTAGCCTTCTTTAAACTTAAACTGTTATAGTTACATATTTTATACATGTGTATTGTCTATTGTGATTATAGCATAAAATTGAATGTAATCCTATTTTATTCATAAGCGAATGATTCATAAGCACGTCAATAAACAAATTGTGTGTATTACTATTTTATTCACACCGTAAAAGGATGGCATTGATTGCATTAAAGAGATTTAAATAAGAGACCATCAAATGAAAGCTTTAGTTGCCGGGAAACCAACAAGTCATGAACCCGACTAAGTGACCTAAGTCCCATGAAATTGATCCGAAATTACATAAAATGTAGGTGTTAGTACGCATTAACGCTAGTCGACTCTAATTGTTTGCTTATGGTCTTAAGGTACGGATTCTGTTTTTGTTTCCTCTTAGTATTATTTATATTCCGTTACTTTGTAGTACGGTTTCTGTTTTCATTTACTCGTAGTATTAATTATATTCTATTTTATATTCGGTGTCCGTCACTTTGTAGTGTGGACTTTTCGTTAGTTTTTAGTCATAGTTGAGTTCGGTTTATTCAGTATATTATATTTTATAATGATTGTCATAACATGCATGCAATAGAATATATATTTTGTACTTTTTGTTGCATGTTCCTTAATATGTCAGTGATATGGTTTTAGCTTTAGTACTCTGTTACCCGAGCATTTTCTGACTTGTCGTTGGGGCGTCAGCGACGTGGCACTTATCGTGACAGTGCATAATCAAAGTTCTCGGCGTCTCTAGTTTGTGCTTGTATAGCACTTTGGCCCCTAGAGGCGTATATAGATCGATCTTAGCTCCGACTCCTAACTTCTGACTTCTGGGGGGATGGAACAATGCGGGTACGCCACACGTACCATTTCATAGGTGCATGGACTAGCTAGCTATGTACCGCTCTTTTTCTGGCTCTGGGTGCTTCTGTGTACACAACTCATTTTGTTCATATACCGTTGTCGTGTAGTTTGATATCTGTTTTTGCATCTGTTTCTGTATATGTTATATGTTTCTGATTACTTTAAATCATATGTGTAGTGGATTCGGTGATGTTCTTTTTCGGCATCTGTATTAGTTTTGGTTTATACTCGAATTTAAAATATGAAATTTTTGGGATTTCTATATTATAATGAGAATTATCTTGTTATCAAACAGTATAGTTTTTAAACGTGATTGAAAATAAAACTATTAAAAAAAAAGAAAATTTGTTTTACTTGTCATGGTCCACGAAGTTACTATTGATTTATGTATCGGTTTTGTGTCGGCATTGGTTTTCGGTAACCGTATCAGTGTATGCGACTAAACTACTTTCAGTGCCACTTCTGGTTTATTATCTTTTTGGTTATGTTTTGCGTTTCCATACGTTCGTCTTTACATGTACTGTTGTTATTTCCGTTACTAAGCAAATTTTTGGCTCAGCCGTATTTTCTTTGTTGTGTTTTTCTTGTTTTTTAACAGGTGATCCTGGAAATCAGGGGAATTAGTGATGAGAGAGAGTAATAAAGTTCAAGATTTTAGAAGACTATAAATGTTTTCGGTTATTTGATGGAATTAAATTTGACTTAGGCTTTTATGAGTTATGTTTTGATATCTGTAAATGTGACACATCAGCCCGTTCCGTGTTAGTGTGTTACAGATTGATTTGCCAGTCCCCAGCCAGTAACGGATGCCTAGTCCTAAACTCTGGGTTTTTGGTAACTAAAAATCAGTCCCCATTTTTATAGCATCAACAGCGACAAATGACCGGTCTCCGACACATAAAAATTCAGTCTTTAATGCGTCCACTGGTACCAAGTCATTTTAGTCCCTAAAACACTTTTTAAGCGACTGCGATTTAGTCTCAAATACTATGGTATTTCAGTCTCTAATGTAAAACTCTAGGGACTAAAAATCAATCCTCTATACAAGACTATAGTCCCTAATACGTTTTGTTATGTTCATAATTCTATATCAAATAAGTCTCTAATCAGATGCTTTAAAGACCGATAAATATTCTTCAATACCACTCGATTTCAGTCGTTAATGTCTCTTTTAGGGACTAAAAATTAATCTCGGACATAACTTTTTTTGGTTCCTAATATGTACACAATTTCTAACGAATCCCTTCAATGACTAAAAAACAGTGCTTAATGCAGTTTCTATACAACTTATTTGCGGTCTTATAAATTTAATTCCAATAACTAAACAACATAAATATGATTCATAAATTTGTTTCTTGCTCTCCAAAAATATCATAACAATAATCAATCAAAATTAAATAACCCTAATTGCAACCCGTGAATATAAGTCGCCTTGACCAAACCACTTAAATCTTGTTTTTGTCTATTTCATTGCTTTTCATATGTGCGTGTGTTTGTGTTTCTGATGCATACTGACTCTAATTAATACCTAACAATTTTCACACGCACCAAGGTGGTGTTCAGAAGATAAACAAGTTTTGAGATAAATGTGTTTTCTAGTTAAATTATAGGAATGCATATGAATATTCCTGCATGGATAATCTTATAAACTAAGCCTACTATGGTTTTGTATCAAGGTTGTGTACACATCTCTATTTATATTCATACTGCTTACACTAATGCACATAATTCTTAATGATACATAAGATCTATAACGGCCAATCTCTCTAATAGAATTTTTCTTGCAAACTTGATTGAAAACTTTTAACATTCTTCTTTTTAGAGATCATACATGTGATTTATGTGTGGTACCATTATCATTGTCATTATCATCTTCTTTTTCATTTCTTTTACATAACATTTGTGACCATGTTCGCCACTTTTGTAGCAAACAACTCTTCATACTCTTCTTGGTTAGGTTGTGGGGAGTCGATTTATTCTTCCTATCTTTATTGGCTTAATTCATATCTAATACCATTGCAAAATTACCTTAATCCAAGAGATTTACTCTCTCTTCCTAGAAGCATTATTTAACCAGTATGATGAAACTGCTAGAAAATGAAGTAAAGTATCAGAATATGTGATAAAGAGTTAATTAAGACGTGTGTTTGACATCCATATGTAACTTATCTACATGTAAAAGTATTCACTATAAAACATATGAATTTATTGTTGGACAGATGGCTAGGTAACTTGGGCAATGTTGGTAATCCATCGATGAATATGTTGGTAATTGGGGCGCGGGTAATGCATTTACCAACGAATTTCCAAGTGATCATTGATGGGGAGTATTAGCAATGGATTATCAACAAGAAGTTTGGTGTTGCAAACGGGACAGTTTCCTCACAGATTATCGACGAGCTATTTTAGAGTGTTTAAGAAGCTAAATATCTGGTTGGTAATCCGTTGGTAATAACCTTAATTTGCTGGTTAGAAAGTCTGCCGTTGATTTGTCGCTGATTTCATTGGGATTCCCAACATAAATATTCGTAGATGATTTGTCCGAAAGTTACCCCCCCCTCCCCGCGCACGGTCGTTTTTCATCCAAACTTTGCCACTGCATATATATATTTGATTTTGTGCGCATAAGAATGTTACAAATAGTTTTTTAGTTTTACATAAGGTCTTGCTAGGGACACCCCACACCTCACCAATACGCCCCATATAACACTATATGAGGCGTATTGATTGGTTTTTCTAGAAAAAACCACCATCTTATTATTTTTTTTGTCTGAAGATCAAAAGGGGCGTATAGAACTATACGCCGCCTCTGATATATATATTTTTTAATTTATTATTTGTTATTATTATTGTTTTTGTTGTTATCATTATTATTATTAATATTACTACTATTGTAATTCCGATGAGGGTGCTGTAACATCTCGGATTTTTCGTATTTGTATTCATTTAAGTTTAAACCGATTGGGGATCGTAATTCAGATTTTTCGAACTATTTAGAACTTGTATTTATTGGTATTTAACTTGGTTTAACTTATTTTATAATTTCATAACTTTCAATTATGCCAAATGTCCCTTAGAAACCTTTAAAAAATCACTTAAAAGGGCTAAAAATCGTATTTTCGGGAATTACAGGCTAAAGTCAACATCTTTGACTAGTCAATTTCTCATGCTTCTGGTCGGAACCGACTTTCGGTCTAGAAGACTTTTATTTTTGTAACAAAATTTAAGGCTACTGATCAAAACCCGACTTCCGACTCGCTGTTTAGATTCTGGTCAGTACCAGCTCGCTTAAACGTTTAATTTAACATAACTGGAGTTCGAAACATCCGTTAGGATCGATTCCAGCGGCATTTTAGAACCTGAAACTTTGAGATATGATAATATAAGTAAAAACGAACTTAATGCCACTGGAATCGATCAAAACGGAATTATAACAGTAATACTAATAATAATAATAATAACAACAATAATAATAAATAATAACTTAAAAAAAATAAATATCAGAGGCGGCGTATAGGGCTATTCGTCCCTTCTGATCTTCAGACAAAAAAACATAATAAGACAAAGTTGGTGGTTTTTTCTAGAAAAACCAACCAATATACTCCGTATAAAGCTATACGAGGCGTATTGTTGGGGTGGCTATAGAAAACCCCTTTACATATAGTGTTAATTATATATCAACCTTATTCATATTTTGTCTCATGCATAATCATTAATCAGTACGTTTTTCTGCCTTGGTTGTCTCAGTGGCTTCGCATACATAATCACAATTTAGTCAGAGATATTTTTTGTGATTGCTAAAACGAGTGAGGATTTCAAGAAAAAAAAAAGCTTATGTGAATTTTCTATTTGATCCCCTTGAAGGGAAGTCTACTCTTCGGTCAGTAGAAGTTCTTGTCTTTGGATGGGCAGGGGGAAGCACGCTTGTATAGACCTTATCGGGGTATCCCCCCTTATCGGGCTTAGGGATACCGGGTTTGTTGTTAGGTAGGATGCCTTGAAGGCGGAATTAGAAAAAATTGCTAAGCATGAGAAAGCATGTGTCGAGAATCAACATGTCTCAATTCCTTTTGCTTTTGATACATTTGAGTCCCTTGCCTCCGAAGCTATTACGTTTCTTAAAAGAGTTCAACAGGTCGTGCACAGTAACTTATTGACGCCAAATAACTATAACTTTGTTTTTCAGTAAGATCGGGGTTGCCATTTAAAAAGGGATGGCAGTGCAGCTTGTTGCCCGCATACCTACGTCTCTATTGTAATTGGATCATTTTGTTCAATATATGAAGTGAAAATGTTTTTTCAAATATATATATATATATATATATATATATATATATATATAGGGTTGGGTTATAATAAGAAGTATAGTTTTTGTAGGAATGATGGAAAGTAATCTTGTCCATTGATTTTAAACATGAAGGGTTGAGATTAGTTTAGGTGAAAATCATGTGTGAAAATAAAGGGAATGGTATAAAAAGAATAACACATTTGTTGACTTTCTCTCTCCACATGCAAGGCACATGCCAAATTCCCCCATCATTTTAAAATGTCCATAACTTTTTTTACAACGTTTTTATTGAAAAACAAATTCACCATAATAACGAGTGTCTTTTTATCTTTTATATGAGTACCATATTGTTATATAAAAATTAAAAAAAATTAGTGGGTTTTTTACGTATTTTGTTTTACCAAAATTGTGTTATACAATTGTATTTATTATTGTGTTTTTTTTCTCATAGTGTTTTTTTTCATTGTGTTTTTTACATTGTGCCATACAATTGTGTTTTTTATTGTGTTTTTATCATTGTGTTTTTTTTTCATAGTGTTTTTTTCGTTGTGTTTTTTATATTGTGTTTTTTAAATTGTGTTTTTCATAGTGTTTTTCATTGTGTTGTTTTTGGCGGCCATTTTCCGATGACTTTTTTCGGCGACTTTTCGGTGAATTTTCGGCGATTTTTCCGGCGAAATTTCTTGAATATTGTTTTCCGGTGACTTTCCGACGACTTTTCCGTTGAAATTTTTATAGACTTTTCCGGCGAGGTGGTGGCGGTGGGTGACAGTTGTTGTGGCGGTGGGCGGTGGAGTGGTGGTGGTTGTAGGAGATAAGTGAAGATGTAAGTGGGTTTAATTTAGGTGGGTTTTGAGATTAAAGTGTTAAGACTAAAATACCCTCCTTCCTAGCCTTCTTAGGAAAATCAAACTTCTTATTTGAACCTAACCCTATATATATATAGGGTAAGGATCCAAAGAGAACCATTGACAAATTGAGAACTTTGAGAACCATTTTGGCCCACTAAAAAAACCCTCTAAAAAATATTAAAAAAATTATAAAACAAACAAAACCGAAAATTTTAAAAAGGTAAAAAAACCAAAATTCTTATACTTCATTCCGGTTTCATTAAAAAAAACCAAATTTTTTTTTTCTTTTTAATTCGTATTATACCTATACACATATGTATACTTTCATTTAATCTCTAGTTACGTAATATACACATATGTACATTATCATTTACCTTAAATTTTATACATATGTGTATAGAAAAAAACATGTGTGTACATATTATACATATATGTATAATAAAAAAACCGATTTTTTTTTATTTTTAATTCGTATTATACCTATACACATATGTATACTTTCATTTAATCTCTAGTTATGTAATGTACACATATGTACATTATCATTTACCTTAAATTATACATATGTGTATAGGAAAAAAACATGTGTGTACATATATGTACATATTATACATATATGTATATGTATAATTAGCTAAACCGAGAAATTTTATTTTATTTTTTTTAAGAAACTGGGATGATATATAAGAACTTTGGTTTTTTTACTTTTTTATTTTTGTGTTTTTTTTTGTTTTATGATTTTTTTATTTTTGGGTTTTTTTGTGGTCCAAAATGGTTCTCATAGTTCTCAATTCTCAAAAAGTTCTCACATGATCCTGATCATATATATATATACAAGGTTGTAAAAGTCGTTAGGTGGTCAGCAAGGGAGTCGCGAGTACTCGGGAGTAGTCCGGGATTACTCGGAAAATACCTACGGAGTACTCGGCCGAGGCGGGGAGTACTCGATCTAGGCGGGGAGTACTCGGCCGCCTACTAGGGAGTTTTACAACATTGTGTGTGTGTGTGTGTGTGCATATATATATTATACTTTAGGGGGTGTTTGGTATTGCTTATTTTCACCAACTTATAACTTATTAATTTTTTGAAAAGTAATAAGATGTTTGGAATTGCTTATATTGTGAGAGAAAAAGTTTCATAAGTTACACTTTTGTAAATTATTAACTTAATAAAAAGTTATAACAAGGTAAAATAAGGAATCCCAAACACCCCGTTAATTTACTTTTTGTTTTTTATGTGACAAGACCCGAATAGACTGGAAATATTATATATATAGTGATTGACAAGCGACCTCCAAAGCTTCGGACTCTCGTTCAAAAATTCTGAATTCACCACTATTCATTTGAGATAGTTAAATAATCCCGTCAATTAAGATAGTCAAAGAGTACATGAACGTCTCATTTGGATAGTTATAATCCCGTCAATTAAGATGTACGAGTTCACGGAAACGTCACCGTATGTGACTAAATTCAGTGCAAGACATCATGTTCACACATACGGTTTTAGTTTAGGGAAAGAGAAGATATACGCCAACCATAAGTTCTCACTTTCAAACATATTTTCGATTATTTTACTCGATCGCCACATTGCATTTCCTATCTAAAAATAAAAAAAAAGAAAGAAAACTTTTTGGGTAAAATATTTCCAGCGAAGATTCATTACTCATGTTACAAACACAATAATAGAATCCAGCCAAGGTTCAAATATTTATAAGTCAAACGAGCCATGTGAAACACCTATTTATGTATATTTTATACTAGATTTTATCCCCCGTATTACGGGGGTTGTTTAACATTATTCGTTTTATATTTATATATGTATGTTTGGATTTTAATTTTATTTATTGTAAGAAAGTTAATAATATACTTGAGGTTTGATGATGAAATGGTTTCACAAATAAATGATATGTTATAATCCGGTTTAAAAGCTATCTGGGTTTGGTGATACCCATTACTCGTTTATTTTCTTTATTATAAAATTGTAAATCTTCATTTACAAATAAAGTAATATGATGGTTTGTGAGAATGGTTGTTTTACATTTTTTGTTTTTTAATATTTATTTTTTGGATTTTAATTTTTTTTATTGTAAGAAAGTTAATAATATACTTAGGGTTTGATGAAAAAAGACTTTCATAAATAAATGATATGTTATAACCCGTTTAAAAGCTATCTAGACTTGGTTACCCATGACCCGCTTATGTTTTTTACTATAAAATTGTTTATTAATTATAAATAATATCTTTTTCTTTTTAAATTGGATATTAAATTTTAGTATATTCCTATTTTGTAGGATTTTCATATCAAATAATTGGTAAGATTAATTTTTAATTTAATGAGATGTTATAACCCGTTTAAGAGCTATCTAGTTTTGGTAAGACCCATAACCATGAATTTGGGTTAAATCAATGAGAGGCCTCCATTTAAAAATCAAGAAATCTGGTGGCTTCCATAAAAGGGGGGAGCGACCACATCACGACACATAGGATTTTTGGGCTTTCGTTTATATATATTATAAATATATACTAACTTTTATTATCGTATTACTAGGTTGTTTTACATTATTCGTTTTTAATATTTATATATTTTTTTGAATTTTAATTTTATTTATTGTAAAGAAGTTAATAATAATATACTTAGGATTTGATAATAAAGGGGTTTTACAAATAAATGAGATTTTATAACCCAGTTTAAAATCCATGCCCCCCTTATTTTTTTTACTATAAAATTGTTTCTTAATTATAAATAATATCTTTTTAAAAAAAATCGAATATTATTTTTAGTATATCGCTATTTTATAGATTTTTATATCAAATAATTGGTGAGATTAATTTTTAATTTAATGAGATATTATAACCCGTTTAAAGGCTATCTGGGTTTGGTGAGACCCATACCCGTGAATTTGGGTCAAATGCAAGAGAAGCCGTCATTTACAAGTAAAACAATCTGGTGGCTTGAGATAATGTAGGTAGTAACCAGAGAACGGTTAAAGGTTTCATTTATTTAAGACTAATTTTTATCCTCCGTACTACGGAGGTTGTTTTACGTTTGTCATGTCTACTATTATAAATAATTTTTTTTATTTTAATTTAATTTATTGTAAGGATATTTATAATATACTTGAACATGTTTTAATCCATTTATCCTTGGTTATCTTTACTTATGTATTGAACATTGAATAAATCATATACTTAATTTTTTATATTTGTCCATTTGCGTTTATTTGAGTGTGTTTATTTATATTCGTTTGTGTTTGTTCATATATGTTTATTTATTTTCGTTTACCTTTATTAAATTACTAAGGTATAGCCCATGTAATAAACAGATGGTTAAAAAATACACTAAAATAGTTAAATTTAATTATATACGTAATAACATATCTTATGGATTCATTATATATAAATAATGTTAAATAAAATTTTGTAATTCATAAATATCTAAAAATCTCATTTAATATAATATTTATATGTAACTTTGTTAGTAATTCTACAAATGATAATAGTATTAGTTGGATGCTCTAGTTGAATAACATGTGGAAGAATGGTTTTGTTTTAATAATATAAGTAGATGTTCGTTTATGTTCATGAATCATCTTTTTTTTGAACGACCAACTAAGTAACACCGGGTACTCCGTACGTGGCTCCCATTGGCTAAATGTAGCCCGAGCCGGCCACGAGTCCGGACAGACAGAGCCCCTAGCGGTCCACCTATTGAGGGACTCACCGAATAAAACCCGACCCCCACGCCCGCCAAACGGCACGACAGTGAGGAGCCGGTAAAACCGGGTGAGATCAGGACTCGAACCCTGGCAAGTCAAGGTCATCCCTCATATCTCCCATATAAATTGGTGATAGTGAGGTTTGAACCTCCTACCTCTCATTAGTGAATGAATCATCTACTTTTTTTTTATTGTTCATTTATGTTCGTTTGTTATAATTTAGATATTATTTTGTGAAATGTTTTCTTTTAAGTTAAACATAAAAGAAAACAATCACTAATGTAACTAAATTCATATAGAAAAATTAAATTAGGATTTGATGATGAAATAGTTTCACAAATAATGAGATATTATAACCTGTTTAAGGGCTATCCTGATTTGTTGAGATCCATGATCAGCTTATTTTTTTTACTATAAAATTGTTTCTTAATTATAAATAATATCATCTTTTAAAAATATCAGATATTAATTTTTGGTATATCTAAACCTTGTAAATATTTTATAGGATTTTCATATCAAATATTTGGTGAGATGATTTTTAACTTAATGAGATGCTATAACCTGTTTAAGGGCTATCCGGGTTTTGTGAGACGCATGCCCATAAATTCGGGTCAAACGCATGAGAGACATTCATTTACAAATGAAGCAATTTAATGGCTTGAGAGGGAATAAAAAACAACCAGAAAGCTTTTAGAGGTTTCGTTTATAAATATTTAAGATTTGGTGCTCGTAAATATAAAGATTCTAAAATTAATCTAAATATTCTAATAAAGTAAAATAAATGTTGACACTTGTCATGTTTTGGTTAATTCTTACAATTTTTTCCTTCCAAAAATAATATGCCCTAATATATGTAATAAATCAATAATTATTCACTTTCCTTTTACACTATATTTATATAACATCTATATATTTTTATAAATATAAATATTAACATATTATTTTACTACATATTTCAAAATACTTTGTGAATTTTAAAAATTAACAACAAATCATGTTTCTCAAATGAAAATTGTTTCGGGTTTAGGAACTTAAATTTGATATTATGGGTTAAAAGTTGGTAAATAAATTATTTGGTACAAGTTAACTACATTTAGGTCAAAATTTGTTACGGGTCAAAAATGAAAATTTTGAGTATTTTTAAAAGTTTGAGAATGCAAAATAGATTTATCGTCAAATTTGTTATTGGTTCAAAGTGTTGACTTTAAAATGTCAAAAATGAAAGTTAGAATTTTAAACATGATTCGGGTTTTATATTTATTTTTAAGGGCATTTTTTAAAATAATCAAAAGGTTCAGGATTTAGCAAACTGACTATTTTTCCCTCAACTATTAAAATGTAAGAAAAGATTGCGA
This sequence comes from Bidens hawaiensis, assembly GCF_021521415.1. Taxonomy (NCBI): domain Eukaryota; kingdom Viridiplantae; phylum Streptophyta; class Magnoliopsida; order Asterales; family Asteraceae; genus Bidens; species Bidens hawaiensis. The sequence goes on from NW_027505158.1 coordinate 16,173, forward strand.
ACATTTTTGACATACCACCCCATGCCTGTTAATGCTTCCAACTTTTATCAATTTTGAAATATTTATGCTAACATTAATTTCTTTTAATGGTGATCAGAACGTTGTATGGGAAACATGTCATGGAAAACTATGCTCAAATAAAACAAAATATTCACAAAATTGGATGAGTTAACATATTATATTTTGTGTTGTCATTATGACAAAGTAAAGAAGCCTTCTGAAACTTATTAAAAAAAATTTTATGGTGTAGCTCAGAAAAACAAAGCTCTTGAAGAATATCCATTGTTACAATTTAATGTTCTACTTTCATTTAGTGAGTGGTAAATTAATAAATATATCAATAAAGGTAACGCTTCTTTTGTATTTAGGCTGAGTGATTAGAACTACTATCATATGAGAAGCTTTATTTCCAAAATTGATTAAGTCTTTCAATTATACATATATGGCACCGAGAATGAATTTTTCAATAGAAAAAAATATTCTCGGGTACGTTTTTGCACGAACATTTTTTTATTAAGTTCATTTAAAAAACTAATTTTGTGATATAAATAAAATCAATTTATGTACACATTGTATAGATATAAGCATAGATGCAATACATTTTTTTTCATATACGTTATATAATTATTTGTTTTATTTATAATTTTATAATTTGAATTATCTCATATGTGACACGGCCTCTAAAACTAGTTAATAATAATATAACCACTAATCTAACAATCATAATTCTAATTAAATTTAAAAAATTTTAAACATATATGCCTGGCTACGTTGACATTTGTGATGAATTTTGGATTTTTTTATACTGAATAATTCTTCGATTTAAATCTAATTGATGATATATAATCACATGACAAACTAAATATTCGATAGAAGCACGACAAACACTTCTTTTTGTTTTTTTAAATGATGACTTTTTTTTTGTATTTAGACTACAGCACTCTCTAATTTTAGAGTTTGGCTTGGGTGTTTCATCGGGAAATCATACCGCCGACTGCTATTTGACAATCATTGTGTCCCCACAAGAGCATAATTATCTGACGTAATATAGGGTGGGACGAAAACCCGGGTGGACCCAGGGTTCGAACTAACAACCTTTACACAAGGCCCAGCTCAAATCCTTCATTGCCAATATCGATCCAAAAGTGACACAAGTGGGATTTGAACTTGAGTCTTTATTGGAGAACCCAAACCTCCTACCACTATGCCACAAATGAGAATTGAAAGGATTAATTGATGTATATGTTGATTAGTTAATTTACTTTTATAATTAACTAATCTCCCTCCCTCATTTGTTTTCTCTGCTAGTCCTAACTACGGCATGCATGTTGGTTAAAATATGAAAAAATAATAAAAGATTCTGTAGGTAGAAAATATTCCTAGAACATGCAAACACAGATGCGCACATGTGGCATAGAGGCAATCAAATAAATATTATAAGAACCGCATATAATTATAAACCACAAAATAAAAAACTTCGATCGGTAGTTCACTACCACAACAGATGAAATGAATTATGTCCAAAAGAATTATGCCGAGAATAAAATGGAGAGGAGTGTGGTTATTAGGTGTTTAATCGTAATCAAATATGCCATCGACTAAATCGAGCGCCATACTGACAACCCAGCCTCACCCCTGAACTCGAAACATGTTCCTTTACCATCTCCCATTTGTCATGTGATGTTATAATACAAGCTAGGAGTATAACAATTTCCACAATTAAAAAGCACCTATCCAAAGAGGAGGTGAGATCGAACACCTATATGAAAATAAATCATATGTTTGCATACGCACATAAAACAAATAAGCACATACATGCACATGTGTACCACACATCCAAACAACAAATTACGTCACATGTACATGAGTACATGATGGAATGGGTTTGGAATGGTGTTTAACATGTTTAAGTGATTTAACTTTATGGGTTTGTGAGTGTTTATATGTGTGGAATTGAATAACTATGAGAAATCAATAACCGTAAAGATTGGACGTGATTCGGAGGATACAAATGGATTGAAAATGAAGGTAATGAAAGATGATATAATAGAGGGTTGAATTACAAAGACATGATCGCAAACGGGGAGGAAAACAAAGTTGGAATGAAGATTTTATGAAGAAAGCTAAGACTGTAGCTTACGGCATGGTTGTAGCTTACGCCATCAAATACCTTTTGGTAGAACTTCAGGCATGTAGCTTATGGCTACGTACGCCATACACACGACGAGATTTTTTGTTAGATACCAAAAAATTTGGGTTTTTGAGGACACTTCCATTCCAGTCGACTTGGGACGAATTACGGTGAAAAGGTCTTCCACTATTCCAAAGCATCCAATTCATCTACAATCATCAATCATGCAATTTAACATCAATATCAATTCATATGAATATTTCTTTTTTTTACTAAATATAAGTTTTATACTTTTTGTTATTTCTAACTATTATGGTTTATTATATTTGTTTATATATAAATACATACTTTTTTTTATTTTTTTTAAATATTTTTTTCGAAACCAGAGCTTTTATTAAAAACTGTGTATTTATTTATTTGAATACTTTTATTTGTACTTTTTATAGCTGTAGTGTTTTTTTTTTTTGTATATTTTTTACTTTTCAAATGACGAAGGGTTTTTGAAAATCTGTTTATTAATTTAATTCTTGGTTTGTATTTTTTTTCGAACAACTAAATTTTTGTACTCTGTAGAGTGTGAAACAATTATTCACATATTAATCACATTGCAAGTCCATAAAAATGGGAATGATGTCTTGGTTTGTATTTATTAAAAATGCACACTTGCATAAAAGCGTTAGTTTTGAAAAAAATTATATTTAATAAAAAGTATATAGATATTTATATATAAACAAATATAAGAAACCATAATACTAAAAAATAACAAAAAGTATAAAACTTAATTTTGATAGAAAACCCAAAAATTCATATGAATTAAAAGTTTGTGAAAAATATAAAAAACTGATAGGTTAATAGGTTAAAAGTCTCTCAAAGTTGTATTAACTAACGATTAGTGGATGAAGTTAATAGGTTGGACTAAAACTGATAGTTAATTAAGACTATTATACCATAAAAACCTAAAATAACTATTAGACAAAAATTGATAATTTTAAAAAACCACGTAAAATCAAAGTTTTCTTTTTCTAATATTTGATTACTAAGACAATTGTTAAAAATGAATATACTACTATTTAGCCGATATATTTGCATGCATTATTATATCAACCATACTTGTAATATCATTATGATATAGCTAGTGGCAAATAGTAAATTTTGCTTGATGTTTTCTTCTAGTAATTCTTTCCATGTATTGTTTTATGATGTTATATCTAGTATTTGCTATTGTCTTTCAGTAATTCATTCTATATGTTGTTTTATGATGTTGTATCTTATACGTATTACGCTTTTATGACTTTTCATATATATTAGTGGCAACTTCACTAGCACAGTAGCGCAATATATTTTTCTACAAAGTGATGGTTGAGTATTAGTTCAATATATTATTTGACTACTTTTATTTAGTCTGTAGTTAGAATTTTATAAAGCCGATAGTCTCATTGGAAATAACATATCTTTCTTTTAGGATAGAGGATGGTCTGCTTACATGTCATCCTTTTCAAAACATATCAATACCTTTGTTATGAATAAGATATTTATTAGGAATGATTGTTGTAGATCTACCTAGCTAGTGGTCTCATTGGATGTTGTTTGCTCGCATAAATAAAGTAGTGTGCTAAAATCCATTGAAATGCAGTTAGCTAGATTTCATATATTGTAAAAGAAAGTTAAAACAAAAAATTAACAAAAAATACATATATAAGATAAAGATATGATATATAAATATTGAAGTTGGTTGTCGTTGGTTTCTATTGGTCCATTTGAAGGCGTCTGATTTGTTAAATGATTTTTGTTTTTGTATTTTTTTTGTGCAAACTGTGTGTGTGTTTTTAAATGGTTTCTTTTATATTGTAAGAAGCCGACTGAATTCGCGTCGGCTCTTTTCTGTAACGATCAATTTTAACGACCGAATAAACATTTTAAATATTTAACTTTTTTTATATGTTAATTTGACGTATTTACCTTTTGAATTTAATATGTAAAGAAAATAAACGATATCAACTGAATTCGTGTCGACCCACCGCTTCATAAAGAAGGAATTCACCGCAACGCGCACATGAAAATCACTAGTTATAATTAAAATATTATCTCAGTGAGATAACATGTGGTCGAATGTAAGGACCGTTAAAACGCATGTTTCTTAAATACTAAATTATTAACATATATTTATTATATACCAACACATCTTATATGTTTTTAATTCTAAGATATTTATTAGGAATGATTGTTGTAGATCTACCTAGCTAGTGGTCTCATAGGATGTTGTTTGCTCGCATAAATAAAGTAGTGTGCTAAAATCCATTGAAATGCAAAGTTAGCTAGATTTCATATATTGTAAAAGAAAGTTAAAACAAAAAATTAACAAAAAATACATATATAAGATAAAGATATGATATATAAATATTGAAGTTGGTTGTCGTTGGTTTCTATTGGTCCATTTGAAGCCGTCTGATTTGTTAAATGATTTTTGTTTTTTGTATTTTTTTTTGTGCAAACTGTGTGTGTGTTTTTAAATGGTTTCTTTTATATTGTAAGAAGCCGACTGAATTCGCGTCGGCTCTTTTCTGTAACGTTCAATTTTAACGACCGAATAAACATTTTGAATATTTAACTTTTTTTATATGTTAATTTGACGTATTTACCTTTTGAATTTAATATGTAAAGAAAATAAACGATATCAACTGAATTCGTGTCGACCCACCGCTTCATAAAGAAGGAATTCACCGCAACGCGCACATGAAAATCACTAGTTATAATTAAAATATTATCTCAGTGAGATAACATGTGGTCGAATGTAAGGACCGTTAAAACGCATGTTTCTTAAATACTAAATTATTAACATATATTTATTATATACCAACACATCTTATATGTTTTTAATTCTAAATAAAACTTTTCTAATGATAATGCTTAAAACATTATTGTTTTTTCTTTCGTATATAAAATGAATGATGGGTGATGGCATGAGAGACCAAGTAGCATAAAGACAGCTTTTTCTACACATAGTTTCTCAAACCAAAATCCAATAAAGATATGGGTTTTGGGTACCAAAGCAAGATCTTTCTTCTTCTTCTTCTTCTTCTTCTTCTTCTTCTTCTTCTTCTCCTTCATGTGCAGCTTTTGGTGGTTCTAACATTGGCTGAAACAGAAGTAGTGTCATTATCAACATTTAGCAAGAGTAGCAGTAATATTAGTGTAAGTGGTTCCTTGAGGGGAAGAAGAGTTGTAAGGGGATCAAGAACAAGACCAAGACCAAGACCAAGAGGAAGAGGGCTGCTAGGGTGTGATTTGTACAAAGGAAGATGGGTTCAAGACACTTCATATCCACTTTATGTAACTTCAACCTGTCCCTTCATTGATTCTGAGTTTGATTGCCTTAAACATGGTCGCTCAGACACTCAGTATCTTAAGTATGCTTGGAAACCAGATACTTGTGACCTCCCAAGGTACATTCTCTCTCTCTCTCTCTCTCTCTCTCTCTCTCCCTGATTCAAGGGTTTTGGGCAATGAACAAGAAAGAGATAATGTTAACATAATATAATCAATACTTGATCAAACATGTAACTTTTGAAAAGAAAGAACATATAGATAAGACTACACCCATGTGTGTTTGGTCAAGTGTCATAAAAAATTTTATAACCTCTGAAAAAACCAAGCTAATGAGCCCATGGTCCCTTGATCTCATATGACCAATATCTTCTCTTATGTTGATTGGCACAAGAGGTAATTAGGGCTCGAGCCTAGAGTTCATGACATCTAGACTCGTGGACCCGAGTTTTCGGCTCCAAACTGGAATTGATTTACACAAGTTATACATATTTATTGAACATTAAAAGGAAAGGAATTATAAGAAGTGACACTTTTGCAATAAATATAACTCCTCTTTATGTTCTCTTAGTTCTCAAGACAAAATAATTGCACCTTCCAATCAAATAATTTCAATAGATTTCACATATTTTATTGATTTTTCCATAACTTCACATATATGCTACTTATATTTTTCTAAAACATAGTATGAGCCCTTTATACATGTTATTTACTATTTGAGTAACACTGATTCATTAAATACTTTCAAGCATCACATCAGTAAAAAATACATGGGTGTATGACTGTTGGATCGCGACTCGGCCCGAAAGAAAACATAGGTGCATCAAAACTATGACATTTTCATAATTTCTTTTATCGGCCAAAGATAAAATATATAACCACAAATCTCAGCTAAAAAAACTTAGCCAAGATAACAAAATTAACAAGAAGTTGATTTTTAACCACTCGGTCCAACTAATTTTAAATTTAACGTCTCTTCTTGAAATACTTTAAACATAGTAAGTTTATTATTTTTTCTAATTTTAATTGAATGATGATGGATGAATGTAGATTTAATGGGGTGGATTTGTTAAACAAATGGAGAGGAAAAAAGGTTATGTTTGTGGGTGACTCACTGAGTCTAAATCAGTGGGAATCGTTGGCTTGTTTGCTTCATGCGTCGGTGCCCAATTCCAAAACCACTTTACTGCATAGAGACATTCTTACTACCCTCGCTTTTCAGGTTCGTTTTCGTTTATTTATTCTTTTTAGGGAATTTTTATATGCTTTATTTATTTTTTTTACTTTTTGTCTCATGCATTAATAGTAAATAATTAAATATACCAGCCTATCCAATTATTAAGGTGATTGTTTAATAATACTTTATGATAATGTGACCTGCAAAAGGCTAACAAGTTTTTAAAGTGTATAATAATAAAAATTATTATTTTGTTTTTTTATTTTATATTAAACAAGTTGCATGTACCAAATCAACCACTAACCGGACCCCACGGCTCCGACGGGCCCAAAAGCCCCACCGTCGGTAACAAAAGGCGTAGGAAGTTGGAGGAGTGGTCCGTGGTGGTTTGGGCAGGTCAAACTATATGGACAAACTTGAAATTGTTGGTATTTGAGTCCTTTTGACACGTCTCTTTCTTGTCATCCTCATAAAACCTTTAACAATGAGTTTATAAAACTTAAATAAATTTGAAGTAATTCTAGTAAGAATTATATGTCATTAACTAAATAATATAATTAATTAATTATTAAATAATTTTAATGAGGCTAGCCAAGGTAGTCGATGTCTTAACGAACCATCATGAGCTAGCTCGGGTAGTCAGGAGGTTTTCCATAAAGTTTTTTTCTTAACAGTTCATGAATTTGATTTTCACAAATGCATGTCACTTGCTGGGAGAACACCATTGAAAGAACAGTTGATGTATAAGTTCCTATTTGAGGACATGACTGCCTGTCGGACTAACTCCATTAATAATAATAATAATAATAATAATAATATCCGTCTTAACAGATTTGGAGAATTTAAATGTATGATCTTCTGGATTACGACCTTCAGAAAATATAATTTCTTACTTAATTCTTTTCTAACTTAGATTCTTGTTAGTCATTTTTTTTTTCAAATTTTTTGTAAAATATTTACTCTATTTTATCTATTCCTGCATCCATCTTAAATAAAACTTTAGTACTTTATATCAGAAAACTAATTTGAAGTAACTCTTTGATAATAGGTCTTCTGAATTATAAGAATAAGATTAAAAAAATATGATTTTTTTTTAATTTATTTATAAATTCTTCACTTGGATATAATCTATTTTGTATTTTTCTTTCAACAAGTGATTAAAATTATTTATATATAGTAGAAACTAAAAAGTAATTCCTGTGACGGAGCCAATGAACTAGTGGTGGAAGAGACTTGGTGTTTCATGTGAACCAGGTTTGATTCCTGCTCTCGGCATTACTAGACGAGTATGTGGTTTTCACTAGTTGGATCATTGAATTGAAGGAGTTTTATCTAACCGCACTGTCATGCCTTCGGGCGAGTGTTCACGGGCGTTGGCCTTAGGTGAGGGCTTTTCCTGGATCGAAAAACGAGTGTATCCCGATTTGATGAATTTAGCCAGTAACACATTTGAAGGATTCGTTGCCCATTAAAATAAAAAATTCTTGTGATGGAAGTCTATTAAGTTATTATTTGTTTTAAGAGAATTATAATAGACTGGTAATTGTTTCAGAAGAAACGAAACAAAATAGCCGAATAGTAATTAATTTATGAATCATGGTATTTATATATATTTTTAAACTAGGTTTTTCTGTATTAAATAATGTAATAATATCTATCCAATCATAGCACCAAGGTGTTTGCAAAAGGTGAATGAACAACCTTACCCCGTGAATCACAGGTTTCCACAACGTGAGATGTAGCCAGATAATATGAACCTAAAGTTTCACGAGCATGTTCCCAATGTGGAAAGTGATAAGATAGTGCGACAAAAAGTGATTCCGTTCATAGTGATTATGTGTCAAGGAGAGGTGTACTTTTGGATTTTAGTAATGAGGAACATCACATGTGACCAACCTCAAAACAATGTCAAAACTACTTGCAAACACTAAAACAAACATACAAACAAATACCCTCAAAAACATAAAAGTTGTAAAATATTTGCAACACATTGTTATTTATTTAATAAAGGGCAGGTACCTTAGCCATGCCATGTTAAAATGGTATCCATCAAATAGGAGTTGGCAAAACAACCTGGTTCCGGATCAGACTCGGGTACCTGCCCGGAATCGGATCTGGTCCTACCAGACCCGCAGGTATGAACCAGGTTCGTTTCCTCATAATAATCGTACCCGAACCCTCGGAACCAGTTTCATCTCTACTCGGTCAAAATCCGGACTTGACCCGGCGAAAACCAGATAAAAACTAGGTAAACCCGTTCAAAACCCGACCATAGCCGAAACTGGTTCCTACCAGACCTGGTTCTTGACTTTTGTTGACAATACCCGAAACCAGTTCCTACCCCGTTCCTATTCTTGAAAATGCCCCATTTGTTCATCTCTAAACATAAATATTTAGGGTCCAAGTCTTATTTTAGTCAAATGATGTAGATTTAGGAAAAGATTTATGTAAAAGTGTGTGTGAGCTTAAGGTTAGGATATGCACTCACATGAATCAAACACAACCAAAAAAAGCAATAAACGAACACGAGAATTTAAAATGGTTCGGTTTAGACCGACCTACATCCACGGGTAGCATGTAGGTATTCTTTATTAAATGTCATGTGACAAAGATTACAATTACATAACGTGAAATATATAAAGACTAAACTAAAGTTGCAACTTACTAAACAAGAAATTTCAAACAAGTTGGACTTAGGACAGACCGTCCCACACCCATCTCCTCCATTTTTTTTTTAATTTCAACTAATACCCAGGCTAAACAAAGGCCTATGAATCCAACACTTATTGTTAAAATAAAAATATTTATGTATTTTGATACTTTATCAAACTTTAACTAATGTTTATAATGCGCTTAAACATAGGATTACAATGCGACGATATACTTGTACCGAACTCCATATTTGATAGACATCGTGAAACAAAGCATTGGAAGGGTTTTGTGTTTGGATTCGATTAATGGAGGCGATACATGGAAAGATATGGATGTGCTCGTTTTCAACTCGTGGCATTGGTGGACCCACACTGGCGATATGCAGCCGTATGTTCATATCTTAGTATTCAAATATATTTATGTATATAGATTATACCAGTGGATTATATGATATAAAACATTGTGGTCAATTAATGTAACAGATTCGATTACATACAAGACGGGTCGACTATCTCAAAAGATATGGATCGCCTAGCCGCATACTACAAGGGTATGTCGACTTGGGGAAAATGGGTCGACCTTAATGTGAACCCATCAAAAACCAAAGTGTTTTTTCAAGGAATATCACCTACACATTACATGTAAGTATATCTCACATACATGCTTATGAATCCTTTAAACCGGTTGTATATATGTTTTGTAACATACAAAAATCTAATCGGCTGTTTTTTGAACCAAACTAGGGGAAAGGAACGTCCATGAATGATAAATCGTAGATCGAACCGCCGAATCGGAAAAATTGGGTGCGTCGGTAAAAAAAAACATGCTTTTTGGGGGAGAGATACTATTTCAGCAATCGAGTCACAGGGGCGGAGGGGATCCGTATATGTTGTTCAGGTCGATTAGAAGGTGCAGAAATAGCTAGAACTGAATGCGAAAATTATGGAAAAACATCTAGTAATGCCGCACCACCCAGGGTGCGAGCCACCCGAGAAGCAAGCTATTACAGCGGTAATCCAGGACATACTCATCCTGGAGCTTATGCTCTCCTCTGGGGAGGGGGTTTTTCTAGAGAGAGGTAAGTCGAAAGAATACCTATGGTTAAAAAGACAAATCCTAGGCTAATCACACGATAACTCCAATAATCCAATTGTTTAAGAAAATAATTATTATGGAGAATTACACCCAATTGAAGGATCATCATACCCAGCTGGTTTACCCGAAGCTCAAGTGGTTTTGAACAAGGTTTTAAGTAGCATAAAGAAACCGGTAACGTTGCTTGATATAACAACGTTGTCTCAATTGAGGAAAGATGCACATCCATCGTCCTATAGTGACAGAGGTGTCGATTGTAGCCATTGGTGTGTTCCTGGCTTACCCGATACATGGAACCAACTCATGTACGCCTCATTCCTCAACTGATAAATCATTTAACCTTCAATATAGACGATTTATTATTATACACAATGAATACAAATTAAATGGAGATTTGTAATATGGTTCATTTGTAAAGCTTATGGACAAGATTCGTAATGGAGTGAAATAAAGCTTAAAAAGAAGGGCTGTTGTGGCATTTGTAGTTGTTTTCTTACACAATGTAGAATATTTGGATACTTCAAAAGTATGTACGTGGAAATGTGAATTGTGGATGAAAAATAAACTCAAAATTGACAAGAACACTTCCCTAAATATCAAGGACATGTGAAGAATTCGAGCATGGGACCGAATATGCATTAAGAAAAAAAATTGCGGCTTAGGTAATACTCAATCATATTACCCAAAATCAGATACCCATTTACCCTAACTGTATGTCGGAAATTTTGTATTTTAATTGTCTTTCTCATTTAACCATTGACCATTGTCTAGTAATGTTTCGTTCTAATAGTTTCATTTTGTATAAATAACCTTTTTTTTCTGTGATATGTACTAAATAATCTAATAAATATTTATATTTATAGAAATTAGCTCATCTTTCTTTTCTTTTCTTTTTATTTCTGAGTTTTTTCATCATGAAATTTACATGTTTTAGATATTTTAATATTTTATATTGTTGATAATATGTATGTAATGTTGTGGGTTGTAAAATATAACACGTGTAAAACTTAAAATAAAAAAAATAAATAAAAGTTGTATTTGCAAATTCCAAGAGACATTTTTTTACGAGGTATACATGATACCTGTGAGTATGTGACGGTTATTGGCTTGGAATTGATCATGATTTTACAATCAAATATGAAAATACAACTACTGATACACACATTTGCATTTACATTGTTCTCTATAATTATAAAGCAAATCCCAAAATCTAAACCAATAGATTTAGAAAATTTTGATGGTACCTGTGAAGAACTATCAGCCAAATGAAAGCGTAGGACTAAAAGGGAAATTCAGATGGTAAAGTTAAAAACAGGTGGCTTTATACGTGGCAAAAAAGAGAATACAACGGTCTGACAACAATAATTAGAAAGCAACAATTTTCATATATTAATGAGAAAACAAAAGGAAGTTGCAGGGGCCAAAAGAGTTAACATATACTTTCACGTGGGTTCAATATGCATGTATTAGCTGTATGTTTCCCTTTAATATATAGGTTAATGTGAAATATACGCGGATTTAAAGATATTCAAAATGTAGACAAAATATGGTGGCTTTATATGTGGCAAAAAAGAGAATACAATGGTCTGACAACAACAATTTGAAAGCAACAGTTGACATATATTAATGAGAAAACAAAAGAAAGTTACAGGGGTCAAAAGAGTCAACATCTACTTTATATGGGTTAAATATGCGTGTATGAAACTTGTACCGTAGTACGTTTTCCTTTAATATATAGGTTAATGTGAAATATACGCGGATTTAAAAAAAACGTGGACTAAATAGCAAATCAGAATCGATTTAACATTGTTATGAAGCTAAATTAAATGAGCCAAAAACTTGGGCTACATGCAGACCATACGCAAGTAGGAACACCAACACTGACTGGGCCAAAAGTCTTAAACAAGATTATGGGCCTAGACATTATGGGCCTATACGCTATAGGGCACTGCTTATATCGATAAAATATGGTTAAAAGGGTTCAAACTTCAAACCATCGATGGACATAGAAATTTTCTTCTAAATGCATTTTAGTGATTTAGTCTACGAAATTTTATAATTTTGATTCTGGACGAAGTTTTAGCTGTTATGATTTGTCGAAGTTTTATTTTCCCAAAACTTTAAGAAAAACACATTTTTGTTATAATTTTGAATTTTCACAAAAATCTTATGTTTTACTTCTTAAGTTTGATCTATTCTATCTTGTGAAATATGCACGTATAGTTTTCATTTCGGCCAAAGCATGTTCGTTTTCCTTTAAAAAAGGGGCTAGCAGCATTGGTTTTAATGCTAAACTACAAAAAAATATATATATATATTCTAATTGTTTTACGAAATCATCAAAATTTCTTGGATCATAACGAATCCTACTTGGCCTTCATAGTCTCTAGGCATGGTGTATCTTTCACCTTTAGGAGCTATAGACTACATTTATTCGTGAGACATTTCATCTCCAATTATAACTCTACCTATACTGCCAAATAAGTGGTTGAATAATAGTACCATGCTACCATCGTCCTTAAAGTCCTGTCCCCAATATTTCATTTTCAAAACATCCAGTAAAAAAAGTTGAAATGACTATAATTATTGTGTCTAAAAACTTCACTTTCAAAAGACAACACAAATTTATAAAGCTTCGCCGTGAACAATATAGTTTGATCAAGGTGCTACAATTTATAACCTTTTTATTATTTGACTAACTGATTAAGAATGAAAGCTCAATTTTCAAACTAGAATAAAGGATTTTAACAAAGTTGAAAAATAAAAACAAACAAAAGTTTTTAAATGATCAAGACGGAAGCCTAAAATCAAACAACTCATAAGGTGCTCTACCATAAACAGCATATTGGTCCTACTTTTGTTGCGAATTGATAATGCTATATAATAGTATCAGGTGACAATTACTAACCACAGTAATACTAAATACAATAATTGAGATTTGATGGTAGAGATGCTGATAAAAGTAATTATCGTGGTTAAACTCTTAAGTGTGTGCAATGAAGGTGTAACTCTATACTCATGTATTGATAATTGTTATAGGGGTTTGTTAATCAAGATAAGATATGGGCTTATATATTTTATCTCATATTATATAATTTATTTAATGCTCTCTCTTACAGTTGTCTAAATACATTCGTTTAATATTCCTTCGTAAGCTAGTCGGAGAACGACCTTTAGCTTGGAGCGTAAAGTTGTATATCTATGCGTTGATAGAGGTTTTGCAAAGAATGCAACATGATCTTCTATGAATACGAATTGCATCTGTAGTTTTCCTCTGGAAATTTGTTCTCTAAACAAAGTGATAATCAACTTCGATATGCTTTATTCTTACATGGTAAACTAGATTTGCAACGAGGTAGGTTACACCAAGATTATCACACCAAAGGGTTGGAGCATCTTTTATGTAAGCCCTAAGTTCTTTTAGTAATGTGCCTAGTTGGGTTAATTCAAAAACCGTGTCGGCTAGAGTTTTATATCCAACTTCTATAGATGACCAAGAAATTATTTATGTTTTTGTGCGATTCAGGAAACGAGGTTGGAATCCACACACACACACACACACATATATATATGATAAATCTCCTCGTGGGTCGACGGTAATCAATCTAGTCAGCATTCGAGAAGGCTTAAAGAGACGAAGTCCCCTGCTAGCATCTGACTTTTGAAAATAATAAATAAAGAAAGCTTTATTTTTTAAATGTGTGTTGTTATTTAAATATGTTAAATAATAATGAGATTGCATGGTAGGCTTAGAAATAATACTTGGACTTGGGAATGGTTACGGGCCTAAGAGCATTCTCATCCAACCCCTCATTTAATGTGAGGGGTGTTTTTATAATTTAGAGAGTGATTCAGGGTGTTGTGAGTGAAGAGTTTTTATAGTTTAGAAAAAGTAGTGATTTTTCTGTATATTTGAAAAGTTACTGTTCATCCCATATAAATTTTTAATATATTTTGAGAGTGGTTGTGAGTGAATGAAAGAGAAAAGTTAATGATAAAAGGTATAAAAGTATTATTTAATTAAAATAGAGAGAAAAAATATAGTGAGTTTTAGTATAATTTTTGGTTTAGGGATAAGGGTGAGATGAGAATGCTCTAAGGTCTATAGGCTTGGAGTATTTAAACTCATTAAAACCTCCCTAATACCCTATCATTCTCATTTCATCACCTTCTGGCTCCATACACATACTCAAAAACCCACACAAACACTCCTCCCTCTTATCCGAATTCGAGATCCAAGAGAAACCAAGGAGATTTCTTGTTCAAGCATCATCAAACCACAAGAAAACACGTCTAGATCCACGTGTTGGTCCAGATCCGAACCGAACCGAAATTTAAGAAAGGTAAGTTTTTAGTATAAAGATTAAGTTTTTGATATCGGTTTGTTTTAAGATCCAACACTAAGAGAAATCGGGCCTTATAGGATGAGAAAAGCATAAACTTTTGATAAACAAGTTGATAGGGTTAAGGAGGTACGAACTAGTGGTGTTTGGATGTTGATAAAGCAAAACAATGAAGTTGTTACGGCCCATAACTCGTTCTAGCAGTAAAGCGGACATAACGGGACGTAAGGAAGTGACCAGAATGGAAAGGCTCGAAAAACAAGTTTCAAGTCGAGTCGAATAGAGATTCGACTCGACTGAAACAAAAAAAAAAGACAAAATGGCAAAAGACGTCATTTACGTTTGACCTGATTTTCATTAGACGGCATTTAATGAAAGAAATAGCAAACATCACTCATGTTTCAAATTCCTTTCACGTTTCGTCCTTTGTCACTAACCCAGTTAAATTGTTTTGTTAAATCTGGTCATGTGCCTTGCACATGAGGGCAGTGTGATCATTTTACCCTTTAAGGACTGTTTGTGTAATTGGACTAAAGGTTTGACCTTTTAAAGAAATACTTTTGTTTTTTAATAAAATAATATATATACAAAATAGGTTATCTTCATCATCACCATACCCTCCCATTATCTTCATCATCACCATCCAACCCATCACCACCAAACCAGGTTGTTCATCTTCCACCATTGTTTGGCCACCACCACCACAGCCATATAAAACCGTCATCACCACCGTGCTCCCATTACCACCACAATTTGGAACCACCATCACCATCGTGCTCCCACCACTACCGCAATCTGGAACCACCATCACCACCGTGCTCCAACCACCACCACAATCTGGAACCACCATCACCATTGTGCTCCCACCACCATCGCAATCTGGAACCACCATCACCACCGTGCTCCTACCACCACCACAATCCCATCGCCGGAAAACCGATCCTCGCGTATAACTTACCTGTCGTCTATGGATTCGTCACTTGAACTCCCGATCTGAGGGCCGGAGGTCTAGATCGGAACCGTATATTGTCGAGTGCACCACAAGAAAATTGTCTGACCACCACCCCTCTGATTCGAATTTTATGTTTTTTGCTGTTGCTAGATGTTCGCGCCGCCGTGGTTTGGCCGCTGGAGCACGCCTTCGTTGAAGGTTAGGGTTTCGCCAGGTTCGGAAATGGGTGAGTTGAACTCATTATCATGTTAAGAGCTTATAGAGGTGATTGATTGATTGTTTAATTTTGATGAAGGTGTTAACTGGATTTAGGGATTTTAGTGTTAGGGCTTGATAAATAGGACATTTGTAGTCTGGTGGTGGTCCGGTGGTGTGGTGGGTGATTTGTCTGGTGGTGTAGGGAAAGAGAAATAAGAGAGAGAGAGAGAGTGATGTGGTTCATTGAAATGCAGGAGAGAGAGAGAGAGAGAGAGAGAGAGAGGTATTTATTTTTAATATTAACTAAATATGTTAATTTACAAAATTACCCTCATGTGCCTTGCACATGACCAGATTTAACGAGAAAAGTTAACTGGGTTAGTGACAAAAGACGAAACGTGAAAGGAATTTGAAACATGAGTGATGCCTTTTGCTATTTCTTTCATTAAAGGACGTCTAATGAAAATCAGGTAAAACGTAAAGGACGTCTTTTGCCATTTTGTCAAAAAAAATTTTACTTGAGACTCGACTCGATTCGACTCGCTTGGACTTAGTTCAAAATCATGGAAAGTCAGCTTTCTGATGAATTTTTAATGAAGGCTAATTAATGAAAATAAAATTCTTCCAAGCTGACCTGGCTGCTCAATCCCAACCAGGGGCTCTGCCCCTTGGAACCCTGCTAGGGGCTGCCGCCCCTAAACCCTGCTGTGATGCAGATTTATTTATGAAGACTATTTTTTATATTTTGTTGATTATTTCGTTTCCCTAATTATCTCTTTTTTTAGTTTGTTATTTTAAACTATAAATAGGGTTGAACTCTTATGCTTTGTTTAGTTGAGTTTTTGATTAAGTTTTAATATTAAAGAACATTGTTCTTGGAACCTTTGGTTCGTTTTATCGTCTTTGTTAATCATGAGTCTCTCGAGCCATTGATCGCTTCCGAAACTGCATCAAATGGCTTGACGTGAGGATGAATACTTGTTTGCTCGTAGATTCGTCGCCAGAGGCAACGACATAAGTGTTTTCTATTCACGTGCTCGTGGAGAAGATTGACGTCCTGTTCGCAGATTCGCCGCCCCAGGCAGCGATGGAGTCTATCCTAACCCACGGGATCTTGAAGAGATCAAACGACTCCAACAACGAGCCCGCGATCTTGAAGAGATCAAACGACTTCGACAACGAGTCCGGGATCTTGAAAAGATCGGACGACTCCGAAAATGAGTTTGCGATCTCGAATTACAACAGGAGATGCGCAAGGCGGAAACCGAGTCGAGCACCGTCGTCTGGGACGAAGGTGGCGACGGAGAGCAGCAGCCGTTTAGCCGTTACTGGTTTGATGAGCCGATCTATCAAGAAGAATGTTTATTGGAAGGCAAACCTAGATTTGATGATGACGGGATTGATTTCGATGAAGAAGAATGTTTGCTTATGCAAAATATTCTTAGGGGAGTAACGCGTGATGAATCAGTTTCCAAGATCAGTAATGCTGCAGGAGTTGAAGATTATGGTTCTATGATGGTTACCGGTGATAAAACGAATGAAGATGGGAATCCCAAGGTCTGTTTGGAAGCTCCGTTATTCAAGGCTTCTAATCTGGACTTGAATGTGAAGCCAAGAAACCAGGAAATTAAAATTCAAATGGATGCTGATATCTCATAAAAAATAATGAATATTATTTCTTCAAATAATGTTAACTTTCCCAATATACAAAATGGAAGGGATATTCACGGTGGAAATTACATGTGCATAACTTCCATGCCCGATCCACATGAATTAATAAGAAACATTCATGGGCTATTTAGTAAGCCAGATCGAAACATCACAAGGGAAAATAAGGAGTTCAAAAATGGTTATGGGCCAAGTCATGAGTCACATTCTAGCTCCTCAGCTCATAAGGCTAATAAAGATGGCAAGTACGTTCCTTTTGATCCAGGTGATACAAGTTTAGAGCCAAGAGAGATGTCGAGTGGGACGAAACAAGAAGTAGGATTGTTTATTCAGGTTGTGATAATGATAAACCATAATCGGGTTGATGTTCCATTTGATCCAGGTGGCTTTGGTTCGAAAGCAAAACTCGAGGACGATTTTTTTCCGAAGACGGGGAGTATGATGCAGATTTATTTATGAAGACTATTTTTTATATATTTTTGATTATTTCGTTTCCCTAATTATCTCTTTTTTTAGTTTGTTATTTTAAACTATAAATAGGTTGAACTCTTATGTTTTCTTTAGTTGAGTTTTTTATTAAGTTTTAATATTAAAGAACATTGTTCTTGGCACCTTTGGTTCGTTTTATCGTCTTTGTTAATCATGAGTCTCTCGAACCATTGATTGTTTCCGAAACTGCATCACGCTAATAATATCTGTGAGGTTATAGAGCGAAAAACTCTTTAAAACATAGAATGATTACATACGTACTAAATAATGAAAGTAAGTTAAAAAATGAAAATATAAATGTATGAAAGTGCGAAAGTAAGAATATATGTAAGCATGTGCGAAAGAATGCAAGCATGAATGCATGAAAGTATGAATGTATGGAAGTATGCATGAATTAAATATAAATAGGCTATGCATGTAATATGTATGATGTGATCCAAAGTATATATAAATTATATAAATATTTCCTACATTTTTAATAGTTGTTGTTTTGGTTTTAATAAATATGTCTCCTTATTAGTTTATATTTCAGTTTTAAAGAAAAATAAACTGCTAAAGTATGAATTTATATTATTAAATTATAGGGCATACGTTTGAAAAGTATAAACATCAAATTTTGGGTAATATGCACCAAGTGTCGTGGATTTTTAAATGTTATTAAATATCATATGATTCTTAAACTACTTAAATATTTATGCATATGGGTATATCAAAATCACTAACTAGCTTTCTGTTTATTTTGGTTTTAAAACAAGTCTTCAATCTATGTGTGTGTGGAATTGGATCTTGGCCCACGTAAACAAAGAGTTGGAATATAATTGGCATAAAGAAGAAAAGACGGTGGAAGAATGTTTATTTTTGGAAGTGCCTTGGGCAACACACAAGGGTCGCCAGCATTATTATTATATATTGTTATTTTGTTTTGAAGGAATGATGATTATTAATTTTCTTTGGAGCCGTGATCAGGAGGGACGAAAGAGCATATTGGGCGACAGAAGGTTTTTTGAGATTTCAATGAACATAAATTGGCGTCCGGGTTCATCACCTACTCATCCAAACAATATTATTATTCGGTTTGAATTTATTCTTTTTGTCATGAATTCATTATTTAAACCTATTTACTTTCCTTTGGTTTTGAGTATGATTGTTGGCTAAACCCTTAGACTGACTAGGTTATGATGAACTTATTTTGACGTTTTGTTTTTACTTGAGATCATTTATTGTTATGGTTTTTATGATTTAGTAAAAGATTTATTTATAATTAATTGATGCATATGGATACTTAGGATTGTTTGAGGAGTTTTATTCCATAGTTTTCCTTGATTATTGTTTGTCATATGATATGGTGCTATTAGATCAATTACTTCGTGTTTTTGATTATTTTATGATTGATGTCATGATAAGGTCATAGGAATAATATTGTCAAATAAACCTAAGTATGCTGCTAACCTAAAATCTGTAAAGTGCTAGGTTATTGATAAGTCTTTACTATTTAATCTTGCTAGATTTAGTTCTTCGTAAGGAGTTCGTCTATGACTGATTATTTATTATTGTTTATCAAATCAATTAAATATAGTAAATTGCCTTTGATTTCCACGCTGTAATGTAGGATTTCGTATAAAGAAACTAAATTATAATTAATTAGATGACCGTAAGGGAACTTGATTTTCAATACTATGTGCGTTAAAACTTGTTAAAAACCCATAGATGTCTCTTGAGAAGGGTCAGGAGTCCTGCTCGGGTTATCTTTTAAGTGTCTATTTTACGATCCCAGTCCATAATTAAATATTTTCCCGAGTTAATTCATTACTGAAATTTAGGGGATTCTAGCATAGGTAGTTTTCTCATTATCATCTTATTTAAATAACAAACTTTTGCTTTCGTTTTAAATTACTTGTTTTCTTAATTAGTTTTTAATTATAGTATTAAATTAGTATATTAAATAAAAAACCCCCAAACAAATATAAATTAATAAGTCGTGTTTATAGTCGAGTCTAATTAGCTAATAAACGTAATTTAGAGAGTCTCGTGGGTTCGATATTCGGACTTACTTAGCTTTACTAGAGTCGATCGGTTCACTTGCCAGAGTCTAGAGTATTACTTAGTGTTTATTTTTAGTTAATTTAGTTAATAAATATTAGACTACTTTTAGCACATCAATGTATCTCCGGATACGTATAAGTATGTGAATGTAATGTATGTTGCCTGATTAACTAGAACTCACTCAGCATAACTGACTTTTAGTATGCACACATGCAAATAAGATGAGGTAGCTGGCTTGAGGAAGACACATGGCATTGGACTGAAGAGGTTGGCATATTGAGAAGAAATGTTATGATGTTTTATGTTATGTTTAAGATAAGTTTAAAATCTGTTAAGACAAGATTTGATGTTTTGTTATGAATGGTTGATATTTTTATATTCCACGAAAACTTTTAATTCACTCTAATGTTTAGAACTATGTTTATGAGTAAATCCAACACCCAATGTAGGACACCGGGATCGGGACCTTACACCTGCCATTGTGTATCGGTAAAGACATGTAGATGGGAGCTGGAGTTGTGCTGAAGATGGGAGCCAGAAGATATATGAAATATTCAATAAATATGCATATTTCCGAATTACATTTAAACGATAAATCATTTCAAACTTTTGTAAATCAATGACATTATTACAGTTTTTTTTCTTGTGGCCTATATCACGACGTCATGCGCAAAATTTAATAACTTAGACAAATTATACATACAATGGGATATTATTGTGGGCTAACATATAACCTAAATAAACTAACATATGTACCTCTTCAAACTTTTTCACGAATTGATTCTTCTTTACCATGTTAGTAATTTAAAAGAAATCAAGATGCAGGAAATGTTATTTTTAGAAAATTTTCCTTTATCAAATAAACAAAAAATATTGACTTTGAATCTAATCCGAAATAAAATTTTAAATTTCCAAAATCATTCTTTTGATATGTCATCAAAGTCATGACCCCAAAGATTTGTCACCAAAGTCATGAACTGTAAGTTGAAACACACTTTGGCCCATTATTCTTTTTAAATAAAAATGCTTTTAAAAAACCACCTCGACCTGTATCAAATTATGAATCGATTAACAATATGTTGCAGTAAAAAAACGTTGTTCCTAAACTGCCCATGCTAATGATTATAACTTGAAATCATTTTTTTCCAAATTGTCCAAAACCCTTGATTTACTTTAACTAATCTATTGTAAAAAAATGACTTTGGCAAAATACTTTTATGCACTCAGAAACTTATAAAATTCCGATGATCGATCCTTATTTTCTTAGCTAATTTGTTGTGTTTTCACACCTCTTTGTTGATTACTAAAAGGCTATTTATAATAGTAATAATGATGATACAAATAATATTATTTTTATTCAATATTTATTAATTATTAGTTTGCATTTATTATGAGTATTTATTAATTATTTGTATTTATTAGTTCACATGTGGTAAAGTGGGGGATTAGAAAGCCTAATATAGTGCCACATAGGATAGAAAGGTGTTAGGAGATGCCATAAGGCATTAGGGGTTTTCTTTAATTACTTACTAGGATATAGCCCATGTAATACACGGGTGGTTAAAAAAATACAAAAAAAAGTTAAATATACATAATAACATACATTGTCGTTTCAAAAACATATTAAAATATATCTATATGTCTAAAAATATGTTTAATACAACATATTTTTATCTTATGAATTCATAATAACAATAACTTCTGGAAGAATGATTTTGTTTTAATATATAAATAAGTAGATTAAAATTAAATAGTTTATTAGGTGTAAATTATAATTTTGGAAATTGTTGAGGTGAAATCTTATGCAGATAGATTAAGTAAAGGCTTGTGGAATTCATGTGTTGCTTTAATATAATAGTTAGATATGTGTAAGATGTAAAATGTAACATATATATATATGCATATTAATATATATTAAAAGTATGTAATGAATGTTAGGGTTACGGACCCTTATAATATCTGTAAATGTTAGGGTTATGGACCCGTATAATATCTGTGAATGTTAGGGTTATAGACCCTTGTAATATCCGTGAATGTTAGGGTGGCGAACCCTTATAATATCCGTGAATGAGTAAGTGCTAAGATGTTAAGTATGGTAAGAAAGAATATATAAGTATGCGTATGTATATGAATGTAAAATGTACGACATATTACTTGTTAAACTAGAACTCACTTAGCGTAGATGACTTTTAGTATGTACACAGACAAATAGGATAAAGCAGCTAGCATGAGTGAGACACATGGCATGGAATGAAAAGAATGGTATCTGAAGAGAAGAACGATTGTTTTATGTTTTAAATTGTTAAGACAATGAATATGCTACGTTTGTAATAATTTGAACGGTTATGTGCAAAGAATGAGAAGTTTAAGTTTTTCGTGAAAGTTTTAATTAACTATGATATTTAGAACTGTGTTTATGAGCAAATCCAACGTTAAAGTAAGGCTGCCGGGTCCAAGGCCTTACACGAAATAGCAGATAGATCTTCTAGCTTCCAGCAATCAAGGTCAGGCCAGTCCATATGCGGAGTGGGCAACCATACATGAGAGCCTCGCGATTCGTTTAACTTTTTAAAACATATCGATCATATTGCTACAATGGTATCAATTTGTTTGATGTTATCACACTCATTGTTCTTTTACTAATTTTTTATACTTTATTAGGGGTTCATTTCCTTAAACTTGCATGAGGTACCTGAGAGTTCACACATTCTTATAGACGGCCCTTCCAGTATTATTCATAGAAACCCTTCAAGTCTAAGCAAATACCTTATGTATTACTCGACTTTATTATTTTAATTTGTTCTTAAAAATGCAGCATTTTAAGTTAACAGTTTGAATATGTTTTAGTTACCATATTTGAAGAACCAAGCCAACAACATGATCTTTAAGCTTATGGGGATTAATGATACGATCATTTATCATAATTTTCATCTTACTAAATGCATGAACATAAAATTTATATACATATACCATATCCTTATCAACAGTAGAAGTGTAATGTCACATTTCGATGAACGTGCCAGTGATACTCTATATCTAGGGCTTACATAGCACATGCTAGATTATGTCACAAAAATAAGGATAACGCAACTTTCAATTCGAAAAAGACTTCTCCACAACTAGTTAGCAATCAATTTTCTGTATGGATAAAAATAAATTAAAAATAACACGGAAGAAAGAGATGTTGAAAGACAGTAATATGATAATTACAATTATGTAGTGGCAACGTATGATTCGTCTCAGGTTTAAATATTACTTTCACTATTTCTGCCTTGGCCTTTTTAATGTTATATGGGCATGATCCCATTCACCAGGGCATTGACGGTGGTGTCAGTATGTTATCCGATAACGTGTTCTCATGGTTTAGAAAAAAAAAAAACAATTTCAAGTTAAGTTGTGACTTTTACTTAGAAAAGGTAGAAAAAAAAACATTTATGTATTACACATTATTCATGGGACCAAATTGAAAGCTGGAAGTGCAATTAATATAGGACACATGGAACGATGCATCTATCAAATAACCAAATGCATATGAATCTACTTTCCATAGTGAATATGTTACGGTACGGGTTTACCTTACAAGGTAACTCAGAGACACTTCACGAAAAATCAGATGGGCAGAAGTCACAGAATCACCACATATCCGTCAACGAAGATAGGAAATGTTGGTGTTGTTTCCTCGGAAAATCACGTGGGTACAAAGACTTCACTGAAGGGTCATCGACAATATTTCTAATGAATGGTTATACTACCATAGTGAATATGTTGTAGGGGTTGACTTTACAAGGTAACTTAAGGACTTTCATGCATAATGGACACAATTACCATATATCCCATCAAAGAAGACAGGAAACCTATGTGATGTTTTATGGGAAAATCAGGTGCTAGTAAATACTTCATGTATGGGGTCATCGATGATATTTCTAATGGATCTGCAAAAATCTCTACTTAAAGATTCCCGTCAAAGATCTGTCGATAATTATAACAGATCAGCGACTACATTTAGAAATCATAACTTTTTCACGCTGCCAATAGTTAAGTTTTCTTCTCTCTCTTACTGACTAACCACTGTGGATTTTAAATTCTTAATTTTCTTCTTTTTTTTCTTTCTTTTATTTTAGGGTGGTGCGGGGGGTAAGGGAAGAAATATAGTGGAGAAGAGTTTCACCATCAGACGGGAATATGTATAAATATAGGGTGGATCCGATACAAATAAAATTAACGTACTAAACATATAAATAATTAGAGTAATTAAAGTTTAGAACTATAGTAATCATGTTATAAAAAATAAAATAGCGTAATAATAACTGCTCTAGTTCAAAAGTTATGATGTAATAATAATTACTCTAGTGTTAACATAATTACTCTAGTTATTTGTACACTTCATGCGATAAAACTCATTTGTATTTAATCAAAACCCGTATAAATATTGTATGTATGATTTGAATTTCTAGTCAGCATTTGACAAGGGTGGTTAAACGGGTCAAGTAGGCCACACATGAAATTTGTCCGGTTGAATAAACTAGATGAGTTCGCTTTATTAACTACATATAGTTAATATCAAGTTTTAAACCTGATCTTGCAAATAAATCATTAGTGAGCAACCGTTCTTTTACTTAAGATCATATTGGAACTTAAAACATATTCACTTCAAGATGGAAACACAAGATCAATGTATTAACACGAGCGAGTCCCTCTTTACAGCAAAAATAGCCCGTTACCGAGTGCTGAAGCTGAGTTTGCTACAAATAAAGAATGTTTAGCAAGTAGTAGACCTCATCGTTGATGACACGTCGTTACTTTATCACGCAACTCTTGAAACGCCCTCATCGTTTCCACATCAAATCCACCCGCAAACTGTCACGTACCCAATTCAACCAGAACATTATTATTTACACTTTCTATATTAACACAAAAAATAAATGTTATTACAATTTTACCTGATGTACGCGAAACGCAAATTGTACTCCTTGAACTATCAACTCTTCTTCTTCGGGACCACTAACCGTCTCGAGCTCTGCAGATACTCGTTTCATGTACTTCATCGCTAATTTAACCGATGCAAGCTTGATCTACAATATGCAAAATATTATTATTTCTTGCAAATTTTCTT
This sequence comes from Bidens hawaiensis, assembly GCF_021521415.1. NCBI lineage: Eukaryota > Viridiplantae > Streptophyta > Magnoliopsida > Asterales > Asteraceae > Bidens > Bidens hawaiensis. Next base: position 41,358 of record NW_027505158.1, read on the forward strand.
ACCTTTTTCAAAAAACTATTTAGAAAAAAAAGTATTAAAAAAACAAGGACATAAGAGTACGAAATGCAAGGACTAATATGTTACCCCATCCAAACATTAGAGTCCACATAAATGTAGGCCCTTTTACTGGGTTATAAAACCAGTATCTTGAAACGAATGTACAAATTATTATGCATACGGTACAGGTTGTCAAAAACATTTGTTTGTTTAATAAAGCGTGACATATAACATCTTGGGTTTCATAAAAGGCAAACCACTTTCTCCAAAAACCAAACTCATAAACCAAGGGCAATGTACAACATTTGATGCATGGTGTACAAGTTACAAAGCGGCATTGCATTAGAAAACATCTAAAAAGGAGTGTTTTAACCTTCACGTGTGAGCATGAAGGTAGGGGCCTAGTAAAGTGAACAAAATATTGGAGATTTGTTATGGCATTTTGTAACCAAATCAATATCATAAATTTTTATGTTTTAGTGTCTAATTGTAGACCAAACACCATGGACACAACTTGCCTTTTCTTTTTGGGACCACTAAACACCTAATTTGTTGGGTACTCTACATTAAACAATGTTTTGTTACTCATGTTACCTAGTCAAAATCTATGTTTTATTATAGGATGCTTTTTTTCTAGTATATTGTATTATTTTACTACTTGTTTAATGTTTACTTGTTAATGTTAGATATCATACACATGAAATTGTCTACTTTTAAGCTATAAAAAAGTACCATATAAACCCTGGACTTGTTTAAAAACAATCATTTAAAACAATCAAACAGTCATTACATTTTTATTATTATTATTATCATGACTTTTATAATTAGTTAGGTTATTGTTTTCACTCTTGTACTTTCAAAAATAGAAAAAAAATTACCAGAGCAACAAATCCAGTTTCTTGCATCCAATCCATTGGAATATTAAACACTTTGTATCGTGTTGAAGCCGATTCTCTCATGCGCGATAAATTATAAACTCCATGCTCTAATCTGATACCATAACAAACCAGCATAAATAAATTAAAAAAACCAATTTAAGAAAATATGTTTTAAAATTATTTTGAAGATATTCATACTTCTCAAATAATCCTTGCATTTTCTTGAGAGCAGGACCGCAAGCCTGACGTGGATCATCACGAAACGATGATGCCTCGGATTCAAGCTTCTTTAGATCACAATAACCGAATGCAGCTTCTCTTAGTGCGTCCGCCTTTTGTTTGGGCCATTTAAAGAGCTTAAGAACTGCCCTCTCATCAACCTAGAATTATTTAAAAAAAAAGTATTATTCTGTATTTTAAATTGATTATGTATTGAACGCGCTATATGATGAAAGTAAATGTTACCAGGTACGAGAGTTCATCATCTAGCCATTTTACAAAGGGGACAACATCCTCAATATCTGTGAATGATGCATTCTCAACTTCGTTGATTAAAAATCTTATGAAATCACCTTGTGTTTCCACGTCTGTCTTTATCTGTATTAAGGTAATTACAACAAAAACAACTGTTAAAGAATTTAAAATAATATTTGAATTTATTTTCACATGAAGCTGGTGGAAAATATTGATGGTTCCATCAATATAGCGCTTCTATACTTAGAGAGGTGAGGTGGACCACTGTAAGAGTTTAAATCAGAGATTCTTATAGAATGTACATGGTTTTATGCATGTAGTACAAATTATTCCATATTATTGCAAGTTACTCTACACGCAAAGTTGCAAAATCTTGGGAGGTACTATTTATGTAGCATAAGGTACAACACATATTACTATGACTTTGACCTGTAATTTTCTATTTTTTATCTTGAATTAAATGTGGGAACGGTGGTGAGTTAAAGGCTCAGGATGAAATGCCGAATTTACCCTTCAACATTTCCCTATTATGATTTTGAAAATTACAAAATCTTGGAAGGCGTTGTGAACCACCGACACTATTTATGAATGACATATTTCAATTTTGTCAAAAGACATTGGCCACAAGAACACTCAAGATGTTATTAATGGTCATGTTCGTCTCCTGTACATTTACCTTTTGTGTAGTATAAATACTATAACGATGGAAATGAAATATCATCCCAATTGAATTAACAACTCATATATCTCTTCACTCTCTTGTCTATTAGATATAATAAAGATCAATTATCATTTCAATAATCTTGTTATAATTAGAGCTAATATTATAACACGTTATCAGCACGAGCCGCTTATATCCTAACCAAGAAAGGTAATAGACACAAAGGTATCTACATAAGCATCATAAACACTTCTTTAATTATGTACATTAGATATATATCTATGCATATACATATACTAACTAATATACTGAGTAATAGCAATAATGTGTATAAACATTGTTATTAAAATTTGATAACTATTCTAACTTTTATTTATATATGCACACTAATATCTCATTTAGAAGTTAGATTTATTTACACTAACAATTCTATTCTTATTATTGTGCATACTAATTATATATATTTTATAAAATAAACTGTATTTAATATCTTATTTATTATCTTACTTTAAAATAATTAATATTATATATTATATATATACACACACACAAACGGTAATGTTGCCGTTATAAACGGTAATATAACCGTTATAAAAGGGTTATAAATTTTCACTATAAATAACCAATCATTAACCCCATTTCATTTACAACAAACATTCTTCTTATTAAATTTATCCAAGATAAAATTCTCAAAATGATTCACCCGATTTTGATGTTGGTCACTATAATGCTTATACTACTTCTTATTCTAATTTTTAATCTCCAATCTGAAGATTTCGGCATTTTCTTTTTCTTTTATATGTTTATAGCTCTACCAATGTATTGTATCTCATTGTTGATTGATATATATGGATTCTAATATTTATCTTATTATTTGCTCTATTATGTTTAGCAACAAAATGTCAAATATAGCAAAACTCGAATTCCCTGCACTCAACATTTCTGGAGAAAATTATATGTCTTGGACAGCAAATGTCAAAAGACATTTAAAATCTATGGATGTGTTAGACGCAATCCAAGAATACAATGATTGCTCTGACCAGGATAAAGCAAGAGCTGATGTTTTCATCTATAAACATATTGATGAATTACTACAGCATGAGTATTTTAATTATGATAACCCATATATGATATGGGAAGATTTGAAAAGCAGATTCGGTCATCTAAAGGAAGTTTTACTTCCTACTTCTAGAGATGAATGGAACAGTCTTAGGTTCCAAGATTTTAAGAGGGTAAATGATTACACCTCTGCTTTATACCGAATTTGTTCAAAGCTAGAATTTTGTGGGTATCCCGTAACAGAGAAAGAAAAGTTAGAGAAAACTTTCTCCATGTTTCATGCATCAAATATAAACTTGCAAACACATTATCGTTTGCAGAATTTTAAGAGATACTCTGATCTAAATGCATTATTCCTTGTAGCAGAGAAAAATAATGAATTATTGATGAAAAATCATCAATCTCGTCCCACGGGTTCACTAGCAATACCAGAAGCACATGTTGCTCACAAAAGTTCTCATAAAAATTCTGATCATAAATGGGAACAAAGTCGAGGACGAGGCCGTGGACGTGGTCATTTTGACAAAAGACATTTTAATGATCGTAAGCATCCATTCAAATGGAACAATAACTCTTACGGTCGTGGTCGTGGCCGTGGTCGTAACCAGAGAGCCAATAATTATCATGTCCCACACAATACCAATTCCAACCACCAAAATAAATGGAATGAAGCTGGTAGGTCCGAAAACAATGGCACTTCATGTTTTAGATGTGCAAGTACAAACCACTGGGCAAAGGCTTGTCGCACAGCTCCACATCTGTGTGAACTGTACCAAGCCTCTCTAAAAGGAAAAGAGAAAGAAGTGAACCATGTTGATAACTTTAGTAATATCAATGCTGAGCTGAGCGTTGAAGACTTTGGGGTAGAACTTTGAAACAAAGTTGCTTGACCACTATAATTAGATGCAGTTATTAAGTGTGTTCTCATTATCTTTAATTATGTAGTTCCTCTTTCATGTACTACTTGTGTTTCAATTAAATAGAGTTCTTATTAAAATATCATATGCCTTCGTTATACACTTATTTTTTTTTCTTAATATTTTTCAAGATTTAAAATGAAAATCACCGGAGCACAAGATCAAGCAAATGAAGAAGATATATGTATAGCGGATAGTGGAGCCACGCATACTATACTTAGATCTAAAAAATATTTTTATAAACTGAAACCAACAAAAGGGATCATCAATACAATATCAGGTCCTACAAACTTGATAGAAGGAGTGAGAAAAGCTAATTTAGCATTACCAAATGGTACAAAGCTCAAAATAGAAAATGCTTTATTTTCCCCAAAATCAACAAGAAATTTTTTGAGTTTCAGAAGCATATATCATAATGGATATGATACTCAGTCAAGGACTGTTAGTAATGAAAAATATTTGCATATCATAAGCAAAGATCAAATATTGGAAAAATTGCCAATGCTCCATTCTGGTTTGCATTATACATATATAAATGTGCCTCAAGCACATATGGCAGTCAAAGAAAATTGTTGCGATTCTGGTATCATAAACTTATGGCATGACAGATTAGGCCATCCAGGATCCACAATGATGAAAAGGATCATTGAAAATACACATGGACATCCACTGAAAGGTCAAAAGATCCACAAAATAGATAAAATGCCTCAATGTACATCTTGTTCTCTTGGAAAATTAATTACAAGGCCTTCGCCATTAAAAGTCGATAAAGAAACACCAATGTTTCTTGAAAGAATTCAAGGTGACATATGTGGACCAATTCATCCACCATGTGGACCATTTAGATACTTCATGGTCTTAATAGACGCATCCAGCAGATGGTCTAATATCTCTTTATTATCGACTCGTAATGTTGCTTTTGCAAAATTTCTTGCTCAAATTATCAAATTACGTGCACATTTTCCGGATTATACCATTAAAAGAGTAAGGCTTGATAATGCGGGAGAATTTACATCACATGCTTTTGATGATTATTGCATGTCTGTGGGGATTGTTGTAGAACACCCTGTTGCTCATGTACACACACAAAATGGCTTAGCCGAGTCGTTGATCAAACGCCTACAGCTAATAGCTAGACCATTAATAATGAGGACAAAACTCCCTGTTTCTATTTGGGGTCATGCAATTATGCATGCTGGATCATTAATCCGCGTGAGACCAAGTGCAAATCATAAATACTCTCCCACACAACTTGTTTATGGAAATGAGCCAAATATCTCTCATCTTAAAATTTTTGGTTGTGCTGTGTATGTTCCTATTGCACCACCACAACGCACAAAAATGGGTCCCCAAAGAAGGTTGGGAATATATGTTGGATATGAAACATCTTCCATCATAAGATACCTTGAACCTTTAACAGGTGATGTATTTACAGCACGTTTTGCTGATTGTCATTTTAACGAGACAATGTTCCCAGCATTAAGGGGAGAAATGAAAAAGCAAGAAAGAGATATATCATGGTGTGTACCATCATTGTTACACCTAGACCCAATATCAAAACAAAGTGAGACAGAGGTTCAAAAAATAATACATTTACAAGAAATTGCAAATCAGTTACCTGATGCATTTACTGATATAAACAGGGTCACTAAATCTCATATACCAGCTGCTAATGCTCCAGCTCGAGTTGAGATTCCAAGCAAGCAAAATAATAATAATGCACCTCATGAATCCCAAATACGTTTAAAACGTGGAAGGCCAATCGGTTCAAAGGATAAAAATCCTCGAAAAAGAAAGGGTTCTGAGAAGGATACTGACCCTAAAGAAGGAATGATTGACAAAACCTTCCCTCAGGAAAGAATAAATGATATAACATTTCCTCAGGAAGAAATAAATGATTCCAATAAAGAATTGTCAATAAACTATGGTAAATCACATATAATGTGGGATCGAGATGAAATGGAAAATATTGATGATATATTTTCTTATTCTGTGGCAAGCGATATCATGGAAGAAAATGATGACCCTGAACCAAAATCTGTAGATGATTGTAAAAATCGACATGATTGGAACAAATGGAAAGATGCTATGCAAGCTGAATTAAACTCACTAAACAATCGAAAGGTTTTTGGACCTATTGTCATTACACCAAAGTCAATGAAACCTGTAGGATATAAATGGGTTTTTGTGAGAAAACGAAATGAGAAAAATGAAGTTACAAGATATAAAGCAAGACTTGTAGCTCAAGGTTTTTCTCAGAGGCCAGGAATTGACTATGAAGAAACGTATTCTCCTGTCATGGATGCTATTACGTTTAGATATTTAATCAGCTTAGCAGTCTCTAAAAATTTAGAGATGCGCCTTATGGATGTTGTCACAGCTTACTTGTATGGATCACTAGATAGTGACATCTATATGAAAATTCCCGAAGGATTTAAACTCCCCGATGCAATAAGCTCAAAGCCTAAGGAAATGTATTCCATCAAATTACAAAGATCCTTGTATGGACTGAAACAATCTGGAAGGATGTGGTACAATCGTTTGAGTGATTATTTGATAAGCAAAGGATACACAAATATTCTTATTTGTCCATGTGTCTTCATCAAGAAGACAACATCAGGATATGTGATCATAGCTGTGTATGTTGACGATCTAAATTTAATTGGACACAAAAAGAAATTAATGAAGCAATTGCTCTTTTAAAGAAAAAATTCGAAATGAAAGATCTTGGAAAAACCAAATGTTGTCTTGGTTTACAAATTGAGCATATGCATAATGGGATACTTGTGCATCAGTCAACTTATACTGAGAAACTCTTAAAACGTTTCAATATGGACAAAGCAAATCCTTTAAGCACACCGATGGTTGTTAGATCACTCAATGTTGACAATGATCCATTTCGTCCTTGCGAAGATAATGAAGAGATTCTTGGTCCCGAAGTACCATACCTCAGTGCAATTGGAGCACTTATGTATCTTACTAACTGTACAAGACCTGACATTTCTTTTGCAGTTAATTTATTGGCAAGATTCAGTTCATCCCCTACTAAAAGACATTGGAATGGCATTAAACATATTTTTCGGTATTTAAAAGGAACTGTTGATTTAGGTTTATTTTATCCTAACGATTCAAAAGAAGGGTTAGTTGGTTATGCAGATGCAGGTTATTTATCTGATCCCCATAAAGCAAAATCTCAAACTGGATATGTATTTAAGAATGGAGGAACTACGATTTCATGGCGTTCTCAGAAACAAACACTCATTGCAACATCTTCAAATCATGCTGAAGTCATTGCATTGCATGAAGCTTCAAGAGAATGTGTATGGTTAAGATCTATGTCACGACACATATTGATTTCTTGTGGACTAGAGAAAGATCGAATTCCAACTCCTATCTATGAAGATAATGCAGCCTGTGTCTCGCAAATGAAGGAAGGATATATCAAAAGTGACAGAACAAAGCATATACCACCAAGATACTTTGAGTATACTCGAGATCTTATTAAAGACAATCAGGTTGAAATGAGATATGTCCAGTCCAGCAACAACTCAGCTGATCTTTTCACAAAAGCACTTCCCACAGCAACATTCAGGAAACATGTTCATGATATTGGCGTGCGCTATGTACGAACAATGTAACGACCTGCAATTTGAGGGGGAGCTATATACTGCACTTTTTTTCACTTAGCTAAAGCTTTTTCCCATTGGGTTTTTTTCTTTAGCAAGGTTTTTAATGAGGCAGTACTTCAAGACCTCGAAGTTTTGAAAATGTGTCATCCAAGGGGGAGTGTTGTGAACCACTGACACTATTTATGAATGACACATTTCAATTTTGTCAAAAGACATTGGCCACAAGAACACTCAAGATGTAATTAATGGTCATGTTCGTCTCCTGTACATTTACCTTTTGTGTAGTATAAATACTACAACGATGGAAATGAAATATCATCCCAGTAGAATTAACAACTCATATATCTCTTCACTCTCTTGTCTATTAGATATAATAAAGATCAATTATCATTTCAATAATCTTGTTATAATTAGAGCTAATATTATAACAGAAGGTAATATTTATGTAGCATAAGGTGCAAATTTTTACTATGAATTTGACCAGTAAATTTTTATTATTCTGAATTAAGTAGGTGTGTGCACAAAACTAAAAAAATCTAACCAAACCCAAACCAAGATAGAAACCGACTGCTCGGTTTTGAACTTTAATAAAAATAAAAAGAGTTAATGGCCATTTTCGTCTCTGTGGTTTGCTACTTTCGCCACTTCAGTCCAAAATTTGTATTTTTGTCAATTTAGTCCTCATAGTTTTAAATATTAGCCAATTACGTCATATCCGTCTAACGCCATCCAGCTATGCCGTTAGTTTAAGGGTATTTTTGTCTTTCTTCTTTTTATTTTGAGTTATTGGTCATTTTCGTCCCTGTGGTTTGATACTTTTGCCAATTCAGTCCAAAGTTTGAAATTTTGTCAATTTAAGTCAGTTTTTTTTCTATAACCCTAGAGAGCATTATCCAAGCCCAAAACAAGTCTGCATTTACTCTGTCGACAACATTAATCATACCCCTCCTCTCGTATTTAGTTTCTATACGGTTCTTAAACTCTCCCTCATGATGGAATTCAATGGTAAAGTGGTCAAAGCAATTCCGTGAAACCGAATTGTACGGAAAGAACTAAAAATTGTTTCTTTGATGAATGCATAATATTTAGGGTTTAGAGATTAACATATCATAACGAAAATCTGGGTCGTAATCAACTATTATACATTAATCAACAAAACAATTTTTAGTTTTTTCTTTATAATTCGGTTTAAGGGAATTACCTTGACCACTTTACCATTGAATTCCACCATGAAGAAGATTTTAGGAAATGTATAGAAACTAAATATAAGGTGGGGGTATGATTACTGTTGTTAACAGAGTAAATGCATACCAGTATTTGAGGTTGCTCGATAGTTTTGGGCTTGAATTATGCTCTTCAGGGTTATAAACAAAAAAAATAAAAAATAAAAAAAACTGAATTAAACTGAACATTAACTTGATAAATTTTCAAACTTTGGACTGAATTGGCAAAAATATCAAACCACAGGGACTAAAATGACCATTAACTCAAAATTAAAAGGAGAAAGACAAAAATACCCTTAAACTAACGGCATAGCTGGATGCCGTTAGACAGATAGGACGTAATTGGCTAATATTTAAAACTATGAGGACTAAATTGACAAAATTAAAAATTTTGGACTGAAATGGCGAAAGTAGCAAACCACAGGGACGAAAATGGCCATTAACTTAAATAAAAAATATTGGTTAGTTTTCTGAATTACCAAAAAACCCAACTAAAAAAACCAAGAAAGCCATAAAAACTATAAAAACCTAACCTAGTGATGACTAAATGGCAATTAATTGTGAAATCGGTGGTGAGGTACCGAGGTTCATGATCTGAAATGCCAAAACTACCCTTGAGCCTATCCCTATTATGATTTTGAATATCAAACAGTATTATTATTTAATACTCAAGCCAATTTATTACGAAAAAGTGTAAGCTGAAAACTGGCAAAAGGGCAAAACAGTAATTTACCACACACTACTCTACGATGGCTATTGGCTACTTACAGCAAGCAAATGTGTAGACCGGTTCTCGATTTCTCCGATCATGTCACGTGTGTTGGCCGTTGCCGGAACATCGCCGGCGGCACCTCCGTTGCATGATTCCCGCCGAGATTCTCTCCGCATTAACGAGTGATAAAACTCGACTACCTCCGGTACTCTCCGTACCTTCGCCGGCACCGACTTTAAGCTCTTCGGAGGTGGCGGCGGCGGCGGAGGAGCTGCAGGTTTGAGGGTTTTACTGGGTACAGGCGGAGGCGGCGGTGGCGGAGGTGGCGGAGGAGCTGGTTGTTGCTCCGTCAATGCTCGCTCGGCCGAGCTGCCGAGCGAGCTGTTAGAAGATGCTGATGATGATGATAATGATGATGATGATGATGATGATGATGTTGACGGTCGTGGAGGCGGTTTTGGAACCCTCGGGGCTCGAGAACGAGGCTCGAGGAGTAAATCTAACGAATCACTCCTACAGAGCCTCGGTAGGTTGTCAATTTCTTCCAAAATCGACTCCTTAGAGCTTGATTCCGTGTAACACTCGCTAGTGTTCTGATTATTGTTATTATTAGTCGGAACACTAGCGAATGTGTGACCGCGTTTCAAGCTCTTAATCATGTTGGATTTCCCGGATATATCCATTAACTGTTGAAACTGAAACCGTTGCGAAGCGGTTGCAGTTGTTGCAACTCCAAATCCTTAATTCTGTTATCAAATTCACGTTTCTGTTCGGTTAATTTCGAATGCAGCATTTCTACCTCTTGCCTTAACCTCTCGTTTTCGGCTTCCAAGCACTCGATCATCTTACCCGATCGATTAATCTCCAAATCCTTCTTCGAGATCTCGTTCTCCAAAACCGGAACCAACGCAGAAGACTCCTTAAGCAATTTCTGTTCCAAAAGCTCGGTTCGCAGCCGCGCCTCGCGCTCTCTTAACTGTTCCACCAAATGCATCAGGTCAGTCACGTCCGGGGGACGGGGCTGAACCTGAGCTAAGGACTTGGGGAAGAGAGAACATCGCTCCTTTCTGCGGCACCTTTCCTCCTCCGGATGCTTGGGACATACTGTTGTTGTTGTTGGTTGGTTAGTTGTGTTTTGGAATTCGCTGGGTATTTGTGTAGTCCCCATTGCGGATTTGACTTTACCGGCTACCATTATTGTTAGATATGTTGACAATGGTTTGGTGAAATTATCCGAACATTATGGGTAATGAACAGAGAGAGAAAGGGTTCTCCACAAAAGTCGTTGTTAGGGTTACCTGTGAAACAGAACAGAGAGTGAGGGGGTGGGTTAGAGAGAGAGTGTGTTGGAAAGTAGTGTGAGTGATTAAAAGTAAAAAAGAAAGACGACACGAATGACGAGGAACAGTCGTCTTGGCTTTGTGTTTTGAAATATTTGGGGAAAGTTTATGGCTTTGTGTTTTGAAATATTTGGGGAAAGTTTAATAATGGAATTTAATTAAGGAATAGGTCTGGTATTGGGTCTAGGGCTGATAATTGGGTATCTGTTAAATACATGATAAAACATATTAAGTAAAAAAGTACGATATGTGATTTTTTAATTTTCTTAAATAATTGAAATTAGTAGGCTAGACTCCATCAAATTCCCTTATTGGTACATGAAATTTAAAACTGTCTTATAGTTATAACATATAAAGTAGTTAAACGAGTCGTATTCATGTTTGATACTTGTGTTCAGCGCGTCGCTTCATACCTGCTAAACCTGTTAAGACACGAATTGCCAGCCTCTTGCTACTCGCCAAACACATTTTCAACTTAGGCTAATAAATTAATAATCATTAATTATTGTCTTTTACCACTAGGGCTGTAAACGAACCGAACGAATACGAACAAGGCCTTGTTCATGTTCGTTCATTAAGAAAATAATGTGTTCACGAACACTTACCGAACGAGGTTTTATGTTCGTGTTCATTCATTAAGAAAATTAATGTGTTCACGAACACAAATGAACACAAATAAATCGGCAGAGCCTAGAGATCGAGACTGATGTATTCATCAATGTGAATAATAGAAGCCTGTAAACGAATCGAATGGACACAAACAAGGGCATGTTCATGCTCGTTCACTTAACTTTAAAAGAACACGGACAATTAATTGAACAAATATTTATGTTCATGTTCGTTTATTTAAAATGGACATTTGTGTTTGTTTGTTTAAAATCTAAACAAACATAACTAAACAAAGATAAATGAACATGTATGAACAAATGTAAATAAACACAAATATAAACGAACTTAAATAAAAACACTTAAATGAACACAAATTAACAAATATAAAACATTTAAGAAGATAGACCTATCCAGATAATATTTAATTATTTTATATTAATACATAAATGAACATAAATGAACGAATGGAACATGTGTTCATGTTCGTTCGTTTATTAAATAAACGAACATAAACAAACTTCCCGTCGAACGGTTCACGAATAATTCACGAACGTTCGGTTCGTTTACAGGCCTATTTACCACACTACTACCGCTTTCTTTTGCATTAATCACATCTTTATAAAAGTTATCCATGTTGAATATCGTCCTTATTCCTGTAATCGTTTTTTTTTCTGAACGACCAACTAAGTAACGCTGGGTATTTCGTATGTGGCGCTCAATAGCTAAAGGTAGTCTGAGCCGGCCACGAGTCCGTACGGACGGAGCACCTAGCGGTCCCCGTATTGAGGGATTCCCCAAATAAAACCCGATCCCCACGCCCGCCAGACGGCACGATAGCGAGGAGCCGGTAAAACCGGGTGAGATCAGGACTCGAACCCTGTAATCGTTAAAAACACTTTAAAACGTTTGGTTCTTTATAGTAGACAATTTTTTTAAATATAATCTGTTAAGCTTTTAGTGAAATTATTTACTCTTATGCAGTGGCGGACATAGAGTGTTAGCAGGGATAGCCCCCGCTACCCCTCAACGTCTTCCGATAGTGTAAAAAAATTTTTTTGGTTAGTTTCGTTACCCCTGAACAAAAAATAGCGTTACCCCTGAACAAAAAATAAGCCCAATCAATTTAATAATTAAACCCAACAAATTGACAAAAGCCCAAGCCCAAAACAAAAACCCCAAATAATACAATAATAATAAAAAAAAAACAAAAAGAAACAGGCCACGCACGTCTCACTGTAGGTCTGTTCACACTCACTGGCCACTGTAGCCACCAACGCCACCAGTCCGCCTTTGTCGCCGCCCGCCAGTCAACCGTCACCGCCGTCCACCCATCAGTCAACTGTGTCCATCTTCGATTCTTCCCGGTAAGAACTAAGATTTATTGTATATTTGTATTTAGGGATTTAGCCATTTAGGGTTATGTTTAAACTGGAATTAATTTCGGATTTTGGGTTTTTGTTTAAATTGGAATCGATTAGGTATTTAGCTTTTAGTTTTATGTCTAAATTGGAATTGATATTAGGTTTTGGTTCAAATTTTGTTTAGGGAACTTGGAAGATGAGTAAACAATCTCTCATTAGCAACCTTTTTAAACGTCAAAGAAAAGAAAACGATGACATCGGTTCCCCACTAAGTTTAAATATTCCAACTTCAAGTTCAAATACGGTTAATGAATTGCAAGAAAATGAAGATATCGGTCCAAGTTCAAATATTCCTTCGGCTTCAAATCCTTCAATACGTTCAAAAATCAATTTGGATTATCTTCCTTCGGATCCAGCTGATAGACCACCTACTGCTAGTTATCATCCTAATCAAATAAATGGCATAAGAAGAGCATATCTTGTTAAAAAGGCTTTTCAACCACGTGGTCATGACTTTAAATGGACAAAATATTCTAGTGGCCAGAGACGTTTTAGTGTCAAATGGTTTGATACATATGATTGGTTGGAGTATAGCACTAGACAAGAAAAAGCATATTGTTTATGTTGTTAGTTATTTAATGGAAGTGTTGGTAATCAAGGTGGGAGAGAGGTTTTTGTTAGTGGAGGCATTTGTAATTGGAGTAAACCGAGTGCCTTAAAATGAAGCTTATCAAGACGGATTTACGCAATCGAATGGGTGATGAGTATTTGAATAATGCTTTAATTTGTTCGGTCGAAAGAGCAACATTTGATAAAGTAAATGAAGATGTAATGGCTCGATTTCAAGCGTTTAAAACCGAAGAGGAGAAATTTACAGCCCGTGTATTTAAATTTATTTGTTGTCGTTTTTTTATATTTGTTTCATAAGCATTGTATGAACTATGGGGAAAAAAAATTTTGAGCGCTACCCCTAAGTTTCAAGTCTAGATCCGCCACTGCTCTTATGTCTTATGATATAAAGATAATAATCACTCCATAAGTCCTACCGTATTCTTTTTGTAATGTTTTGCGACAAAATTATCGTTGACTGGGTTGCACCACCCATAAGATCTTGTGAGTACAAGATATTTGATCGCAATCATGTCTTGGTATGGAATAACCTTGACTCCTTGAGGCTATTCGCTATGGTGGGGGCTTCGAAGCCCCTCAACAGCGTCATGTCAACACCACGTCATCGCCTCGTAAAAAGCGGGCCATCGAAGCCCGTCCCGCTATGGTTTAATGCCCCTTGGGCGCCCCCAATATATATATATATATGTGTGTGTGTGTGTGTGTGTGAGTGATGAAGAAAAAGAGGGCCCACTGCCACTCCTTCCACGCCGGTCTTCCTCTTGGCGCCTCTCCCCTCCGCGCCCCCATCGACGGCGCCCTGCGACAGTGTACGACGCCCACCGTGCCCCCTTCTTCCCCCTTCAGCGCCCCATAGCGGGCAGTCTCAGAGTCTTGATATTATTGATGTGCTATAATTTATAAATGTTCATCACATAATATTCTTTATATTTAACCATTTTCATAGTGTTTCACATTGTTAGACTCTAAATGTGTTTCCTTATGAATTTTCGGGAATGAGTAGGACTTTGGTGGAAAAGAAGCAAAAAACTGAATGAAAAACAAAGAATTCCACCAAGTATGGACAAACGTCACCACCATACACAACCTTGGGTGCGACCCTGCCACTCCAAGACTCTCAAATAAAGCCCGAAGTGCGAGTCTTACTAACACCAAACATGGACCAATTCAATCGGCATGAGCATGAGTCACAACAAAGCTAAGCCGACATGACTTTAGAGAGGCATGACGGTGTTGGCCAAAAGCGAAGCTAGGTTGACATGAGTTAAGAGACATCATGACCGTGTGCCCATATTTGTTGGAGTGAACCAACATGATTATGTTTATCCCGACCATGTCTTAAGATCAGCATGGTTGGGCTACCAATATTTCTGAAAAGCATAGTCTTGCTCCCGAATATACACTCTCGGGTAAAAAGCTGACAAATCTTTTAGGAGGAGCATTGATAATGACATGATTGTGCCTACTTTTTGGCATAAATAATGGGGAGTATTTTACCAAAATTCATATCTCATTAGCAAGCCCAATTCACATCTGGGTCGATCTCAGCTTTTCAAGAGCATTTCATTACTCATCGAGCTTTAAGAAGTATTTTATCCACTTTATACTTGATTTTAGTTTTATAATCGATGATAGTGTTTATATCATGGTTGTAGCCATTAATTCAAGGCTAAGTTTCTTGTATCACTTTTGGGAAGATGAATTTTGATGTATTTATGTGTTAAGCAACACTAATATGATTGTGCTTATGTTATTCTAATTCTTAAAGCCATTATTATTACATATATTTTATATTTTATAACTTCTATTAAAATACTATTCCTTTGAAAATATGCTTATGTTACCTATACGTAAAGCTTAGATGTCTGTAACTTAATTCTTCCTTTCCACCTATGTAGTCTTATTTACACATGTCAGTGTCTTTTATCTTTTTGTTTACTTTATCATACCCACTACTACCACAGCTCTCTCTCTCTCTCTAACTAAAAATACCCTTTATGTTCAGTCACGATAACTCTCTCTTTCTCTCTCTCTCTCTCTAAGACGGTGTCTCCCACCGTAAACATCCTCCTGTCTTAACTAATATTGTCGGGTTCCATTTTGAATCCCTCGGTGGCGTGACATCGGGGTACAATTATTGTTGGTGTGGTTGTGGCGTTGCGGGGTTTTGTAGATGTCTCGGTGGTGCATAGGTGTGGGTCCATGCCATTGAACCTTCTTCTGCATGTTTGGTTGGAGCCTGATTACGAATTTTGTCAGGTTCCATTTTGGAACCCCAGGCCGCAGCGGTAAGACGGTGATAACCCTCTCTTGTGACGTTGGGTTTTGATTTGACCCTTTTTCACATTTGGTTGCTTTGATTTAGGGTGAATATGCTTGCTACTGTTTACTTATTGTGACCTCAAATGCATGTTTTCCATTCGAGTTTTAGAAAGGTTGTGATGTTTTTCCCGAGCTTGTATAGTCAACATTTGTCACATTAGGTATGGTGCACATAAGGTGTTCGTTGGAGTGGTTTGATGATCCCGCTACACCTTTTGGGTCTACTAGCAGAATGATGATGATGGATTCTTGGTGTGGCAAGTGTGGTGCTCGGAAACAAGCAACGAACTTTTAGCCATGAGTTTTATCTAAGCCTACATTCAACTGTTTTGAAACCTTCGGATGTTGTGATGATGAAAAAAAAATGTTTCAATTGTTGTTTGGTGAAATAGGTTAGTGTGTATACCCTTAGGTTCAACTAAACACAACACTTTTGATAAATGAGTTTTATAAGCGATAATGTATTGTACTTTGAACAACATTATTATTGCTGTTGTTATGGTTGCTTAAAGTTTTGGAAAAGGAAGTATGGCTGGTATGGACGTATGGTTTTGAGACCACACCAAGCTACGACCATTTTTGTGTTCTGTGATGAATAGTGCTTATGACACTTTTTGAAAATTGGAACACGGCCATTGAATGCTATGACAGTATATACTGATTTGCTACTTATTAGTAGTCTTTCCGTAGTCGTGGTGGCTGGTACTGTGTGTTATTTTTCGTTTATCGCTTGAATTCTCTATCTAGGCTATGATGACGCTCCGTTATTAGGAATGGCCACATAAGTTGCAACCATAACGGGAATCTAAGCCACAAGTAATATATCCACATTTCGAGTTTTTTTATAGTTTTGTTATGCATTTGTTCTTTTCATTTATGTGAAACAACCATCAATGAAACTTTTGAATTAATTTGTCAATTTAAAAAGCCATGATTATCAAATTCTCAAATCGGTTGACTCTCAATCACCATGACCTGAGCTTCGGCTATGGTTTCACAACCCCCCCCCCCCCCCCCCGCCCCCGCGCGGAATGCTGGGGGGTCAAAACACTAGTTCTTATTAAATATGAGTGTTTATTTCTTTTGATGCATCTCCAAGGTTAAAAATGCCATTCCTTTTGTCATTTTAACCGGTAAACCTTGAATCATTGATATAGTACTTCAATCCCAACTGTAAGTTTGATATGTCATTCATTTTGGGATTTGAAGTATGCTTAATGATAGCTATGGTCGATTGTGTCTTACCCTTCAGTCTAATTGCATTTTAAAATGTTTTTTTAACTCCAACTTGGCGAACGCTAAATGTGCTTGCCATCCGGTCTAACTAAAAAGTTGTGGTATCTCACTACCCTAAATAAGGAGTATTTTTACCAAATAATAATAATAATAATAATAATAATAATAATAATAATAATAATAATAATAATTGTTTCAAACATGATTATAATCGCACCATCTGTTTGTGTTAATCATTTAGTTTGTATATTTAAACGATAAATTGTGAAAAAAGTATGCATTAAAAATATATACACTCTTACACACATCAACTACCAAAGGTTCATGGGTCGAGTAGATTGACTAGTAATGAATTTACCATTAAAGAAAATAAAAATTGAAGCGATGCCAGTGAAATCAATGTGCAAAGGTAGAAATCATTAGGGTCTATGAAGGATATTAGGATCCAAGGATATTAAACAAGGAAAGGCATGATTAAGTGTGAAAGGGATGATATGTAGATCAAATTTAGGAGACTTATGAGAGACGGTTGATCCATAGAAGGAAACATTAAGGAGGGGCAACAAATATGATGCGAACGTTGAAAGATTGAGTAGTGAACAATGGACACTTTTGGTGTGATTTAAAGTTAGGTCAAAGACGCTAGTCTTACTACATGGTATACATTTTAATTATCTCAACTAATTATAGGTATTTTTTACTTTTGAAATCAATATTGAACTAAAGATGACTGCGAGTTAATCCAGTACTGAAGTGTTGCACTCAACATTAAAGTACACATTGAAAATGCACGTGGGGTAATGACATTGAATAAAAAGTTGATGTCGTATATATATGAGCAAAATAATTAAAAAATAGTTTGTTATCATAAGAAAAAAATATGAAAAGGGATGTGTTTAAAAGAAGAATAACTTGCTATATCAAAGAAATAAGAAAAAAAAAAGGATAGCTTGTTTATTTTTATTTTAAACAGTGGTTCCTATCGACATATTTTAGCTTTGGTATGAGAATGTGTATTGCAATTGAAAGAACAAGAACACATGGTGTAGCAACAAGGGCGTGATAATTGTTATCAAACCCTTAAGGATTTTCCGTCACATGATCACTTTTTTTAGCCAAAAACATATATCAAGTCTCGGATTGATAATCAAACACGAATTAAACGATTAACTCGTTTATATCAATTAGAAAATATAACTCAAAATATTGATTACAACTCTCAAATTCTAACTCGGTTTGACTCTTGGTAAACCCTAACTTGGTTGCATCCAGGTGAACACTAACTCGGTTACATCTCGTGTGTGTCTCTAGATGAACCCTAATTCGGTTGCATCTCACACATGTCTCTTTGATGAACCCTAACTCGGTTGCATCTCACACATCTATAATGTTCAACCATAACTCGGTTTATATAGACTAACCTAATTTGCTAGTCAAGACATTACCAAATATAATAAAACCCTAATTGCAACCCCACAAACCCATTACATATTAATGAATCTCACGGGCCCAATAAGTCCAACATGGTCACCTACACATGACAGACCTATTAAGACGGAAATTATGTCCATCAATCACCCCCTAATTTCCGACTTGAAATAGGTTGTCTTTGATTTAAAGTTGCCTCATTTGTCCTGTTTGACTTGTCCTATGATCTTGACCATATCGGCTATCATAACCCTCTTGGTCCACATTATCTTGGTCTTCATCACATCGATCTTGACGTCTAGGAAGACCTCTTGATCCATTGATGTGTTCTTTGGGCTCTCCCAAATTCCGACTACTTCTGTGACCTTGTCTCCGACCATTCACTCGGCCATATAAACTCGCATATCCACTCCTCTGGCTATGATTTCGATCATCTAATCGAGTAAACAACAATCTTCTTTGTTCTTCTTAAAGTGTGGCCTGCTTTTAAATCTATTCCACTGATCAACAAGAAACCAAAAACCAATTCAAGTTCCGAATCGATTATCAAACACAAATTAAATGACTAACTCTCGTTTGATATTAATAAGAAAATATAACTCAAAAAGTTGATTACAACTCTCAAACCCTAACTCGGGTTGACTCTTGATGAACACTAACTTGGTTGCATCCAGATGAACCCTAACTCGGTTACTTCTTATGTGTGTCTCTAGATGAACCTTGACTAGGTTACATCTCACACATATCTCTTTGATGAACCCTAACTATCACACCCCATCCAGGGCCTAGAAATGTGACCAACAGTTGATACATGTTTTGTAAATATATTAGAGTGGCGGGTTTATTTTAGCGGAAGTCTTTAAATATTAAAATATTAATTTACATTATTAAAAGTACTCTGGAGTTAAACACCCAAGTTTCAGTTTTACAAAATAGTGATATTAATAATACAAGGATTTATAAGTATTCAAAAATGAGCCATCTCGAGCGATCTTCTATGACTCCAATCCTTGTATATCATATACTGTCATCTAATTACCTACATGGGTGGTAAAAAAACACGTCAGCTATATGCTGGTGAGATGTTGACTCGATAAAACGGTTTATAATAGTCGTTAAATATAAATATAGTTTTCTGTTTCACAAACTCAGTAGGAACGCCTGTCATTCCCGGATTTGTACCCCTGCCCTACACACACAATTCTAAGGTTCCCCGAGTACATAGCCCCTATTCGGAGACAACATTCTCCTAGGCTATGTAACCCTGTTGAAGAACCGGTTATGACTGACTTGGTTTTGTCTGCCAATTATCAGTTATGTTTGGATCCAGACACATGTATATTCTGTCTGAGTTGCTTTTTATTATCTATTTTGTATTATAACAATTTTTAGAGATTTTATCTCATGCAAACATTTATCAGACTCTTTGTAATAGACAACTAGTCTATTAGACTATTACAAGAGTAAAATCAGTTCAGACCATAAAAGGTTAACGTGTTCACCTTGTTTTATCAGCTGGAAATATCATATTCCTCTACTTCAGTATGCTATCAACATATATTTGTAATAGGCATGCATAAGTACCTAGTTGGTATTATTCAGCAGACTTTAAGTCTGTTTCAGTTCAGCAGACTCGAGGTCTGATCAGCAAACTTAAAGTCTGATTTAGTTCAGCAGACTCGAGGTCTGATCAGCAGACCCTTAGGTCTGACATAACCTTAGTATAGTTATAGTCGTTTTATGAAAATACTTTGGATTTACATATGACGTTTGGAATAGCACGCTTTGGCCTAATAAAGGATATCACGTTGGCAAACTTCTTCAGGTAAGCAAACAGGTCCCGCGGTTGATTAGGATGCATACGAATTGCTTTCCTTAGACAAGAAGAGTCTACTAATGATACCCCTTTCCAGTTACTACGTGCCCGTCAAAATAATAGTTTTGATAACATTACTTCACATGGAAGTAACGTCTTTACTTTATAAAACATTACTCAGAAAATATTAACAGTTTAACGACTATATCTTTAACTAAGTCATAACTATGTATTTAAAGTAACTAGTAAAGTAACTTAACCTTAATCGGCTAGTCGAAGTCAAAGACTAAGAAAACAACAGCACTTCAGCTTGTGCATCATTTACGGAATCAGCAGCTCGTTTAGCAGCGTAATGATTTAACCCAAAGTGTACATCTTATTGCATTGAATTATCCTCATATTTGTGTTAAACTCCATGCAAATTCATTGGTTTTGGTACTTATTAGAGTTATTTGTGAATTTGCAGGTCCGGGCGCCCGCCCGACAAAGAAAACATGAAAAGGGGGTGTTTCGGGGATAAAATAAGCATTCTGCCAGACCTGCACGACCATGCTTGCCCGTGCCAGAGCCAGTGCCGCAAGAATTCAAAAGTGCACGACCGTGCATGGTCGTGCGGATGCCCGTGCATGACCTGCACGGCCGTGCGGGCCTGTGCCGATGACCGTGCCAGAACAGAGAAATCTGACCTTTTGGTCAGGCTAAAGCAGGGTGTTGATTTTCCACTTATATGCACGACCATGCATGCCCGTGCATGAGTCCGTGCCAGACGTCCAGAAAGCTTAAATACACCTCCACTACCCCCATTTCAAGTGTGGAGCCTTAGGGGAATTCTCTAAATTGCTGAAAAATTATTGTGTGTTTGCTAGAGAGAATTCAAGGCTTCCATCTTGTATGATCATCCTTGCAAGTAGCATTCATCATTCATCTTAGTTTGCAATTTCTTGTTCCTAACAATGCTTTGTAAGACTACTTTGATTTTGTTTGTTGTATCAAGCCTTATGGGCTAATACTTTTACTACTTAAATTATGTTGAAACTTCTACTTATGTGATATTTTATCTATGCATGATTTTGACAAGTTGGTGTTCTTCAAGTTTATGACATGTTATTGAATAGAGTTTGATGGTTGAATGCTTGTTTTAATTTCTAGTCTTGTTAGTTTGATAGATGTTTAACCATAATATGTTGGAAAACTATGTGTTGAGCATTTGTTTATGAACTTAGTTTGTGTATGCATACTTTGTTTATATCATTAAGTTAGGAATGACTAGTGGAAATTAACTTGGTTATGAATTTTAACAAGCATGAAACCTATCACTTGATATTGAAAAATTGTATGGTGATAATATGATTCTTTGAGTTGGTTAATATTTGCTAGGGATTAAGGCCATAATTCTTGGTTCATATTTTGCTAATTAAAAGTTTCATGTGTTTAACTAGTATTCTTGAACTTGTCTATTTTACATGATTTTAGGTGATTAGTTTGTTGTTTTCATTCTAGCTTTCCTTTGATTATGAGATTAGGTAGTTTTGACAAACTTACTAATCTATGGTTATTAACTTGTTGAAAACCCATCATGTTGTTTTGTTGCTAGTATTAGGTTGCCTTGATTGGAATTTGATGTTGGTGCTTAATACATGATGTTTGTCATTATCATTGCTATTTTGTCACTAAGTTTGAGTGGATGCATAGTCTAAGTAGCCTTGTTTGGATTGATTATTAGTTGTATTTTATTTACTTTGTCATTGTTGTATGCTAGTTTAGTTACTTGAAAAAATTATTTGTATTGTTTGTTTGGTTAAATTAATTACAAAGATTTAGTATCAAAAGTTAACCGTGTCTATGGATTGACACTCGGTTCTTACCGATACTTTGCTACAAACGATAGGTACACTTGCCTTTCGTGTGTGGTTTGGTTGTTGGTGAAAACCATTTTTAAAACCCGATTTGTGTGAAACTTTTATCCAAATTATATATATATATATATATATATATATATATATATATATATATATATATATATATATCGCACACGTCACGTAACAACACCTCATTTCTTTGCGAGAACAGCCCTCGGAACCCCGGAACTTCCTACACGTTTCCCGATGTTAACTATGTGGAAACTAGGGTGAAAATGGGATGAAAACGACTAAACTCGTAGTTGTCCTATTTATAGCCGAAGTTGTGCATCTTCGCGTATCGCGAAGATGCAGCCTATGGCGGTTCGCGATACGCAAAGTTGCACGTACGGCGTGGCAATCTTGCATGTCAATCCCGTGCTGCCATGTGTCACCACATCACTGGATAACGTTGAAATGTGTGCCAGCAACTTCGCGATACGCGAAGATGCTTAGCTTTGCATCTTCGCGATGCGCGAAGATGCATAAATTTTAGAATTTATATTTTCAGTTCAGTCCTCCTATTTCCAGATTTGGCATTTTAGCCCCTTTAACTTCTAAAATTTTCAATTTTGGCCGAAAACTAGATGGGGTATTTTCACGGTGTTATATCCTCTCCACCTTTAGAAAAATCTCGTCCTCGAGATTTATGCGAAGAGATGTGGATATTTCTTTTCTTTTCGGACTTAAGTTCCCAAGTAAATTCCGGACTTCTCCGCGAATTCCATCTAACTTTTACCAATTTCAATCTTTTACGTTTCAGAAACTTGGTTTGACTATCTTCAATCTGTATCGGCTCCTCTACAAACTTGAGTTTTTCATTCACTTGTACATCTTTTAGAGGCATAGCGAGGGTTTCATCAGCTAAACATTTCCGTAGATTCGATACGTGGAACACGTCATGGATTCCTTGCATCTCTTCGGGTAACTCAAGGCGATAAGCTAGAGGGCCTCTTCTTTCAACAATCTTGAATGGTCCAACAAAATGCGGACTTCCCTTTCTTCCCAAAACGAACCACACCTTTCCATGGTGATACTTTAAGTAACACTTTATCGCCTTCTTTGAATTCTAGCGGTTTTCGTCTTAAATCTGCATAACTCTTTTGCCTTTCTCGTGCTGCCTTTAGTCTTTCACGAATTTGAATTACCTGATCAGTCATTTTCTGGACAATTTCAGGACCAAACAATTGATTATTACCAATTTCGAACCAGCATATAGGCGTCCTACACTTTCGCCCGTATAACTCTTCGTATGGAGCCATTTGTATGCTTGTGTGATAACTATTGTTATATCAAAACTCCATTAAAGATAGGTGAGTATCCCAACTACCACCTAAATCTATAACACAGGCACGAAGCATATCTTCCAATGTCTGAATCGTTCTTTCACTTTGTCCGTTGGTTTGTGGGTTTATGGTTTAGGGTTTAGCAGTACTCAAATTTAAACGCGTACCCATTGCCTTTTGAAAACTTCTCCAAAAGTTGGAGGTAAAACGACTGTCTCTATCAGATATGATTGACAATGGCACACCGTGCAATGCTACAATATTTTCCATAGATAGCTGTGCCAACTTGCCCATGCTAAACGTTTCTTGAATATGAATGAAATGAGCAGATTTGGTCAGTCTATCAACAATGACCCAGATAGCATCATTTTGACGTGAAGTTTTGGGTAATTTCATATTGAAATCCATGGTAATCATGTCCCATTTCCATATCGGGATCTCAGGTTGTGACAACAAACCCAATGGCTTCTGATGCTTGGCTTTGACCTTGGAACATGTTAAACACTTTGCTACATACAAAGCAATCTCTTTCTTCATTCCGATCCACCAGTAATCATCCTTAAGATTATGATACATCTTATCACTACCCGGGTGCATCATATACTTGGATTTGTGAGCTTCTTCTAAAATTTTCTCCCGTAAACTTCCAAACATCGGCACCCAGATTCTTTTCCCTAATCTGAGTATCTCATCGTCGCATTTTACTAGTTGATCTATAGTACCATTCTCTTTCTCAGCCTTTATATTCTCTTGTTCTAGTGCCTACTTCTAAGCTTCCTTAACTTCAGTTAATAGATCAATTTTGAGTTCTAATCTCAAAGCTCGTACTCTTTTTGGTTTTTCGTGCTCTTTTCTACTTAAAGCATCAGCTACCACGTTAGCTTTATGTAACATCCGGCCCCTCGCACCACCAATATTGTCCGTTTTGCCCACGAAGAGCTCACGGATTTGTTTTTGGTTGCCCATGTGGAGACTTCCCAGGAGGTCACCCATCCTGCTACTACTCCCACCTGAGCACGCTTAACTATGGAGCTCTCCTCTCGTCCACTACCATTAAGCCCAAAACGCGTTGATGATTTAAGAGGCAGGACATTTACTTATAAACCAAGGATCTCTCTTGTCCACGGCCGATGTGGGATTTGCCTAGGGTGTTAAAACACCCCCCCCCCCTTTGGACTCATCGTCCTCGATGAGGTTTGCCCCACCATCCCATCCAGGATGTGAGATTCGCCTAAGGTGTACCTCGCGACTCCCCCGGGGACTCACCGTCTCTGATGAGGTTTGCCCCACCATCCCGAACGGCACAAGAGTGGTTCCGATACCACTTGTAACATCCAGCCCCTCGCACCACTAATATTGTCCGTTTTGCCCACGAAGAGCTCACGGATTTGTTTTTGGTTGCCCATGTGGAGATTTCCCAGGAGGTCACCCATCCTGCTACTACTCTCACCTGAGCACGCTTAACTGTAAAGCTCTCCTCTCGTCCACTACCATTAAGCCCAAAACGCGTCGATGATTTAAGAGGCAGGGCATTTACTTATGAACCAATGATCTCTCTTGTCCACGGCTGATGTGGGATTTGCCTAGGGTGTTACACTTTACCTTCATGGTAAACTATTTCACAATCATAATCATTCAACGTCTCCATCCATCGCTTTTGTCTTATGTTCAATTCTTTCTGATCAAATATGTGCTTCAGACTTTTATGATCAGTATAAACAGTAAACTTTACACCATATAAGTAATGTCGCCATAACTTCAATGCGAAAATTATAGCTCCTAACTCGAGATCGTTAGTGGTGTAATTCTTCTCGTGAACTTTTAACTGTCGTAAAGCATAAGCAATTACATTTTTCCCTTGCGTTAAAACACACCCCATGCCCATATGTGAAGCATCAAAATATACAATGAAGTTATCTTGCCCTTCAGGTAAGGCTAAGACAGGTGCATTTCTTAATTTCTGTTTAAGAGTTTCGAATGCCTCTTCTTGCTTCGGTCCCCATTCAAATTTAACAGATTTTCGGGTTAATGAAGTCCATGGAACCGCTATTCTAGAAAAAATTTGGATAAATCTCCGATAGTAGCCAGCCAACCCCAGAATACTTCGAACTTGCGTCGGGGTCTTGGGCTTCTCCCATTTCAAAATAGCTTCTATTTTTGCCGGATCTACTTGAATACCTTTTTCATTAACAATATGTCTAAGGAATTGCACTTCGGACAGCCAGAACTCACACTTTGAAATTTCGCGCAAAGCTTTTCTTTCCTCAATGTTTCCAATATGGTCTTCAAATGAACTTGATGTTCTTCTTCCGTCTTGGAATATATTAAAATGTCATCAATGAAAACGATAACAAATTTGTCCAAATAAGGCTTACATATTTGGTTCATCATATCCATAAACGCCGCCGGAGCATTAGTGAGTCCAAAAGGCATAACTGTGAACTCATAATGTCCGTATCTGGTTCTGAATGCTGTCTTGGATATATCTTCTTCTTGAACTTTCAGTTGATGATACCCATATCTTAGATCAATTTTGGAAAATCAACTAGCCCCTAGTAACTGATCGAAGAGATCATCTATTCTTGGAAGTGGGTATCGATTCTTGATCGTTACTTTATTCAATTCTCGGTAATCGATACACATTCTCATGGATCCGTCTTTCTTCTATACAAACAGAATCAGAGCTCCCCATAGCGAAGAATTTGGTCGAATAAATCCTTTCTCCAATAATTAATCCAATTGCTTCTTCAATTCTTTCATTTCAGTTGGTGCTAATCTATAAGGAGATTTAGCAATTGGAGCCGTTCCCGGAACTAAATCTATCTTGAACTCCACTTCTCGAACAGGTGGAATTCTAGGCAACTCATCAGGAAATACATCCTTGAACTCATAGACAATTGGAACCTCTTCTATTTTCTTAGACTCGGGCTCCTTGGTTACATAAGCCATAAATGCTTAGCAACCTTTACCCAAACAGTGACTTGCTTTTATTTTTGAAATAATTCCAATTCTACCAGAGTCCTTATCGCCAGCAATTCGAATAATCTTCCTATTTGGAGTTAAGATTTCAATAGCCTTTTCATTACATAATATTCGGGCTTGATTGGCGGCTAACCAATCCATTCCTAAAATAACATCAAAGCCAACTAACTCCATAGGTAATAATTGAACAGGCATATCATGTCCGGCTAAGAAAATATAACTACTTAATACTGTTTGAAATTTTGCAATGTTCTAGTCCACCCATTGAATGTTTCAAAACAAAGAAGAAGCCCATGTTTCTAACTAGGTTAAGAAAACTGAAGTTATTATGCTATAATATTCATATTAAACTTGAAAGTTTATCTCATTTGTTTGTTACCGGTGTCATTGTTATAACAAGCTCCACCTAAGGTTCTACTTCATTTGATACATACTCAAGAATTTATTGCTAAGTGAATATCTTTTCTTGTTATACTTTTATTGACCAATAATTTGAGTACACATTAAAGTAGTTGTCGCTCATGCAGAACTATTTATTGTATGAATAAGAATGAAGCTATACTGTTGGATATTTTAGTGTTATTGGATTAACTTGTCGATCGAGGAAATAATGTTAGAGATTAAACGAGTTAGGTGACGCGGGAGTGCGGGCTCGATTTAATCCAATAATGTTATTTGGGTTTTGTTATGTTGTTAGACTTGCGTTTAAGTATAATGATATGTGGGCTTATGATTAATTATTTTAGGCTCATGTGAGATGTGGGAATTGGTTTTTATATGCCGATGTTTTCATGAGAGACGGTTACTTCTTCTCTGTTCTTCATCTTATAAACAGATTCTTCAAATTCAAAATTCCATGTACAGAAAATCTCTGTCTTATCCGATAAATCATTGTGTGTAACCCGCAAATAGGTTTATCTGATAGTGATTACACGATTCAGAGATTGAAATCAAGATTACAGGTTTGCATCATTGATTGAATTCATCATCCAGGTACGCAATTATACAACAAAGATAAACCTATTAGGGTTTGATTAGGTTGTTCGACGGTTTTGTGAAATCAGTTTTATCTAAAAACTAGATAACAATCGGGTATGCCAAATATTATGAGATATAGACCAATCTCATGTGTTTTGTTATAATAAAATTATAGATAAGAAAAGTGCTTCTAAAATATTCGTCTGCTTCGAATATGAAATTAATTGTTTTGGTATTTTATGTTTGGAAAATATGATTATCTACACACAATTTGTAATAGTTCAAATTATGAGAATTTCAAACATGAATTCATAATTGAAAAACTCTCTTAACGGGCTTGATTTGTTGAATTTTTAATTCATGCTTTTCAAAATACTCAACAGTGGGTTAAATTAGTTTTGGTGATTAAATGTATGCACAAAATTGGCATGATATAGTAATCGGGTACTTTTGGCATTATATCAAAAACTAGAGTTTTAATCAGGGGCAGTTAACGGCTATGCACATGAAGAAAATATGTTATATACATATCTAATCAACTGAAATTATGCTATCATTATATAAATTTTATATTTATATACATGTGAGATCATTATATACGGTTCCAGTATAGTCAAGAAAATTAATTATAGTTATTGACTTTTGGATCGAAATTTGATTCTTGTTTTTAAATTTGAAAGTCATCGCATAATCGGTGGTGTTTTAATTTTGAAAGTAATTCAAATATGTATACATTAATTGAAAAGTCATCACATGTTTTGGAATTGCTTCTGAAAAGAGGGCAACCCTTTTGTGAAAGGAGGAATAATATAACTTTTGTGAGAATCATATTGGTTATGATATTGGGATCATGATAATTAATTTGAATTCAATCAAAAGGTAGTGAATACATTAAAGAACTTGATATGGCTTCAATAAAAGTTTATGATTATGAAAATTAAAATTATTTTTATATGCTAATTTTAAAATTAAAGGATTTTGTGATTGTGTTCAATTGGCACTTTGAAAAAGTCTCAAATGGTTTCATATAATGATATTTTAAAATTAAAAACCAATTTTTGATGAATGTTGATAACTCTGCATATGCTTCTAAAATTCTCTTGGGGATTCTCAAAATCAGAGATACATTGGTTTTGTTTCCTGTTAATTCAAAATCGGGACAAGGTTTATTGTTTACTTGATTCTGATTACATTGAAACTATATGGTCTGTTTTGAACTGGATATTGGTTCAAGTTTGAACGGAGGAAAACGATTAGAGAAAAAACAAGATAAGAAGTTAAGATGCTTCTATATGCAAAAGTCGAATATTGTGAAACCCGGAAGTGGCTTAATCTTTGGTTAATGTGGTTGAATTTGGTAAGATATTCTGGAAATCTAAGTAGTTCATGGGAAATAAACGTAAGTTTAACCCGGACATCTAAAGAAAGACTTTCGAGTGAAGGTTACGAGTGGAAACAAGTCTAACATGGCTGATCCAAGTGGGTTGAAAGACCCGAATGTTTTACAAGGTATGTTTACTAATTATACTTAAATTTGAAAAAACCTATGAGTTTTGTAGATTCAATGTTTTATTTGGGGCATGTTAACTGGATTGATTAAAAAAAATGTTTATTTTATAACTTGAATGAAATAAAATAATATTAAAATATTTGTCCAAATGATACACACATGGGGTTGATAGGCCACGGCCTGGGTAATAATCAACTCATTAGATGTATACAAGTTGGGGAAACCCATTGGGTGTGAAGTAAATGACACCCCTGGTTTTGGGTTTGTTATTGGACGAAAAAGTCCAATGGTTTCTAAATATAATTCGGTTAAGAATTATGTATTGCTTATTTCTTAATCCTAATATGTATAGGATGATAGGGTGATACGA
Source organism: Bidens hawaiensis (assembly GCF_021521415.1). NCBI lineage: Eukaryota > Viridiplantae > Streptophyta > Magnoliopsida > Asterales > Asteraceae > Bidens > Bidens hawaiensis. Next base: position 70,674 of record NW_027505158.1, read on the forward strand.
GTCTTGTATGCAAGGATGTGAAATGGTTTGAAGAATTTGAACTGGTTGAAGACTTGTATTTACTTGTGGAAAATATTAGTTTTGGATTATATGTGTTGTATGTTCAAAGGATTGAAAGAATCTTTTGTCTGTGTTTGTTTTAAATAATTTATGGTTTTAAACAAGTTATTGAGTCGGATAAGTTTATCTTTATCTCGATATGGAATCTTTTGGATTTGGATATTTGTTTAAAGGAAATGTTTAAAAGGTAATATTAATGTCCCGTTTGTTATTGAATCTGTTTGTATGTCACCATCATTTTAAAGAAGGGTGGATTATGTTTATATGTTGTGATATGCTAAATTAGATAATATGAATTATTTAGAATGATATGCCTAAGACGAGTAAAATATCCGCTTTTGATATACATAAAAGTAAATTTTATATATGTGAATTAACTTGTTCATTTAGACTATGTGATTTTCATAGTATGCCTTCACTAGGTAAATAAGAAATTATTGTTTTCTAATTTTGTAACGAATATGGGGGAGGCTTATGTGATCCTTGGTGTAAGGATTAAAAGGAGTAAAATGGTAGAACCATGAAACAGTCTCATTATATTGAGAAATTATTGAAGAAATTCAATCGGTTTGATTATTCTTCCGGTAGCACTCCTATAGATCCTAATATCAAGTGTATGTCTAATCAAGAAGATTATATTTCACAATTAGAGTATTCAAAGTTAAGTGGATACTTGATGTATGCTATGATTAGCACAAGGACTACATAGTTTATATTTTGGGTAATACAATGGCAAGCAGTAAATAAATTGCATAACTAAGTGAATGTGTATTCTGTCTTATGGGGAGGTTTCGTTTCTTGGGTAATTAAGGAATGAATTTGCATCACTTGAAAATGGAATGTAAGTTTCTAGCATTTGCAACAACTGATAAAAGTGGTTGAATGACTAAGAAACTGCTATTATAAAATTCCATTGTGGTCAAACCGATATCACCAAAATCTATAACGTGGAATAGTATTGACTATGGATTATAGTCAGATGTATAATGGAAAGTCTAGACGGTTATATATTATACGTAGCATGATTCATGAGCTCATCATGCAAGATGTGATATCTGTTAAGTTTGTAATTTACGAGTATAATTTGGCTGATGATCTAACTAAAGAGTTAGGAAGAGATCTCGTGAACATATCAGTCATGGGGATGGGTTTAAAGTCCATACGTTAATATCATTTGTCAAGACACCCAATTCCCATATAATACAACGTTAGATGCTGAATTCAATGCGGAAAGCTTGTCATATAGATATTGGAACACAATATCATAAACATCCCAAAGTTTGTGTTCGGACTGCGAGATAAAGTAGGTTGAAGTATAGCTTCTTAATAGTTCATTGATAAATTGCAGTGCGGGTGCGAGAATAATGAACTACCTATAAGAATATGAAGTTTAGCCGCTTCAAGAAGCTTTGGACTTGAGCTTTGATATATTCTTTGAAGGATTAGGACACAGGCTAGTAAAATATTGTGTCAAGTGGAATTTGGATTTATAAACTTATGTGTATTTTGCCTTCAAATATTCAAATGGATAGCAAGGGTTCAATCCATAGGACACCCCGATATTCAAATATTTGGATCGTGTAATTTACTAAAATGAAAATTCAATCCGTAGGACATTTTCATTTATGCATACGTTTGCGTTTCTGTGATGATGGTTAAGTTAATCATGGATATCACTAAAATAGGGGAGGATTGTTGGATATTTTAGTGCTATTGGATTAACTTGTCGATTGAGGAAATAACGTTAGAGCTTAAACGAGTTAGGTGACGCGGGAGTGCGGGCTCGATTTAATCCAATAATGTTATTTGGGTTTTGTTATGTTGTTAGACTTGCGTTTAAGTATAATGATAAGTGGGCTTATGATTAATTATTTTGGGCTCATGTGAGATGTGAGAATTGGTTTTTATATGCCGATGTTTTCATTCCCTGGGATCTCTCTCCCTCAATCGATACACATAATAGAATAGAGAGACGGTTACATCTTCTCTGTTCTTCATCTTATAAACAGATTCTTCAAATTCAATTCCATGTGCAGAAAATCTCTGTCTTATCCGATAAATCATTGCGTGTAACCCGCAAATAGGTTTATCTTATAGTGATTACACGATTCAGAGATTAATCCAGGCAATTGTTCAAGAAACCAAGATTGAAATCAAGATTACAGGTTTGCATCATTGATTGAATTCATCATCCAGGTACGCAATTATACAACATATACCAGCTTCACTCTTTCGTATATCATACTACATGTATATATATAATTGTTTCATATACTCATAATATTTACTTCAGGTTTGCTACTCTGATTAATTTACGTAATGTGAGTGTCGCATCCTAATATGATTTCATGGGTCTTCTTGAATTATGCGATCTTAGATAAACGAATGAATTTATATGATTTATGACGAGTTATTCTTTTATATATTTAACCAGACTTATTAAGTTTTGCTAGTTTGATATAAGCTAGCCTCTAAACTCTTGTGGTCAAGAAGATGATACAGTTGCTATACCTTGTATAGTAGCATGTCTTAAGATTACACAAAGAAATGATAAACCTCCGTATTTGTATTTGTTGATGTATATGGCTATTTTTCCTTTTCTCTTAATTTTTATAAATAATGTAACACATAATATACAATACAAAAATAATAATGATGTTTCATTTTAACAAAGTGTTTTTGTTTGGCTAAACGTAACCCGCCACTCTCTTTTTGGTTTTTGTTTGGCTAAACGTAACCCGCCTCTCTCTTTTTGGTCGTCATAACTCATACCCCTCGGGCCTCTTTTACTTGTCACGCACGTAATTAAGTAATATTCTCTCTTGTTATATTAGAAGGGAAAAAGCGCCCTATTCTTTGATGGTTTCAGTATAATGGAAATTTAGAAAGTGAATACGCTTAGCCAACATTGTCCTTTTCAATGATTACCCATTAAGTCATATCGTATCATGTGATTTGGATATAATTTACTTTGGTAGAATTGTACTTATAGTTGATTAATATAGGGATTTTTTTTGTTGGCTTAATTTATCAATAATATAGGGGGGGGGGGGGGGGGGCATTTAGTGTCGCATAGTATGTCAAAGATTTTAACAGTATCAGAGACTATTTAGGTAATCAAAATTTACTTCTAAAGTGAGTCCACAGTATACTGATACAAATTAATAGGTGTGGAGTTCACGATTTTCTAAGACTATTGTAACTTCAGTAATGAAGAACCTTTATGGCTTTAATGTCAGGAGAGGGTTCTAAGGGGCATTGCTCCTTGACGGGGGGTAGTGCTCTGACAACACTCTTGACCGGGTCATCAAAATCACATAAGATTGGCATGATGGTTAAAAGGTTGTTTGGAAATGATATTTCATACTACTGTTTGGTAGTAGACCAAAAGTCTGTAGTGACTTTAAAGCTCTATAGTAACTTTGAAGGCCGGTAGCGGCTTTTAGGGCTGTAAACAAACCAAACGAACACGAACAAGGTGTTGTTCATGTTCGTTCGTTAAGAAAATTATATGTTTACAAACACTTACCGAACGAGATTTTATGTTCGTGTTCGTTCATTAAGGAAATTAATGTGCTCACGAATGGTTCATGAACACAAGCGAACACAAAAAAAAATCGGCAAAGTCTAGAGATTGAGACTAATGTATTCATCAGTGTGAATAATGAAAGCCTGTAAACGAATCGAATGAACACGGAAAATGGCATGTTCGTGTTCTTTCATTTAACTTTAAAAGAATACAGACACTTAATCAAACAAATATTTATGTTTATGTTCGTTTATTTAAAAAGGGACATTTGTGTTCGTTGTTTAAAATCTAAACGAACATAATCTAAACGAACATAACTGAACAAAGATAAACAAACATACATTAACAAATGCAAATTAACACAAATAAACATAAACGAACTTAAATGAAAACACCTAAATGAACACAAATTACCAAATATAAAACTTTTAAGCAGATAACCTATCTAGATAATATTTAATTATTTTCTATTAATACATAAGCGAATATAAATAAACATACATAAACGAACATAAACGAACGTTTATGAACATAAATGAACGAACGGAACATGTGTTCATGTTCGCGCATGTAATTAAACGAACACAAGTTTTTTGTTCATGTTCGTTCATTTATTAAATAAACGAACATAAACGAACTTCCCGCCGAACGGTTCACGAATAGTTCACCGAACGTTCAGTTCGTTTACAGGCCTAGCGGCTTTGAGACTTCGGTAGCTGTTGGATCTACTCCCGAAGTACAAAATCTGGTACGAGGTAACTACTACAATTGCACTGCAACTACTATATTTGCCTCTTAATAGTTGCGAGTTCTTACTCCAATCTTTGTGTCGGTTCGACACCTATATAAGAAAACCACTGGATGCAATTTCAACATCAAAATCACATTTTGAAATTTTCACATAAAGATATCCTGTTAATAGATGAAATCTACGATTTCTACATAGTGACGCAAAAAATCAGGTTCTTGAACTTGATTAAAGAAAATAATTTTAACACATAATACTTAAATTAACACTTAACATTCACCACATAGGGTCCGTGGCTTATTAATGATATTATTCTGCTATTACTAGAAACTGTTTTGTAACGTGTTATATATCAAGAACGAAACATTAAATGTCACCCTCGGACAGACGCAAGAGGGAAGAAGATTGACATGAGTCCATGACACTTTTTTTATTCTATTTACAATTCTTATAGAGAAGTATGGGTACGCCAATTAATTTTCCAAAAAATAATGTTTCAAACGTTCATAATTAAACCGCATCGAGAATGACGTGTCACACACTCACAGAGCCTTATCTGAGCTCGATTTTGCTGAAGACACAAACGTAGGAGACTATATTAGTCTAGACGAACTAAAACTAAATGTGCATATGATTTAACTTTCAACAAAGATATCCCAAACGATGTAACTAAATATTAAAATGGAGTAAACTTGAATTTATTCCCTTAATTTTTACAGACAAAAGAAGGTGAGTTTATAGCACAGAGAAGACATACATACAGATAAGAAGAAAGGAATGTGTCATTAAGGCGTATAGGAAGTGACAGAATAATTAAATGTGTTTTCTTTGTGGTCCATTTTATTTTCTTTTTGTTATTGTAGAAACCTATAGATTATTGTCTGTATTTAATCATTTGTGTTCAATTATAAAGCATATATGACATTAGAGCTGGAGTCAAGACTCAACTGTTATGGAGGCTGGCAAGCTAAAAGAAAGTAGAGAATTTATGGTAAAAAATGGCTAAATATTGTTTATCTTTAACAATATATATGTCATAATCAAAATTAGTTTTCTCATTCAACTAAATTAATTATTTACACGAACAGAAAAAGGAAAACCAGATTCCCATGCGGTTTTTAGGTCAAACCGTGAACCAAACCGTTAGTAACGACTTTTGATTTTCGTAAACCAAAATCGAATCGTTGAACTCATAAATCGAACCAAACCGAACCGTTAATAACGGTTTGGTCCGGCTTGGTTTCGCGGTTTGGTCTTTATATGATATGTCAAAAATAATTTATGATATGCAAATATTGTACAAGTCACAATAATTTATATAATTTAACAAATTAACAACTTATTTTTACCTTTTAAAGATCTCATTTAAGAAAATAAAAGGCTATTAAAATTTCTTGCATTTATGATTTGGGCTTAGCCCACTTTTGTGTTGTTTATTATTAATATTTGTCAATATTTTAGTAGTGTATATGTATATACACATGTATATTATGAAATATTTAAAAAATACATATAAATAAATCATACAGTCCGGTCCGGTTTTATGCGGTTGGTTTTCGGTTCAAACCGTAAACTAAACCGTTCACTACGGTTTGGAAATTTTCAAACCAACCGATCGAGAGTAAAGAAAAAAAACCAACCGCGAAACCGAACCGATGGCCAGTTTGGGTGGTTTCGCGGTTTCGAACCGAACCATGAACACCCCTAACCTATAGGTAATCCCGTAATTAGAAAATATCGTAAAAATTTTATTTCATATGATTCTAAACTGACTAGCCACTTTAATCAGTTTTTTACTTCTCATAAACATGACTAACATGTTCACAAACTATTCAAAGACACCAACCAGTTAGCCCGTTTGACAAGTTTAGATGAACGAGGTAAAAATGGTAGTGTTCATAGTACAAGATTTTACGTGCGTGAAAGTTTGAGTTGATGTTTTGACAAAAATAAATATAGGAATATGTGATTCGCGGGGCTAAATAATGCAACTCAACAGGCGACAGCCCCAAATATTTAATAATACTAATCCATAATGATGTACCTGAAAATACAACATTTTTGTTACTTGACCAACCATCAGGAGAAGCAAATACAACAGGTACGCTAATCAATAAGAATAATGAAGTAGCAATTAATGCAAAAACTATTTAGTTTTAGCACAATGTTGTTATATATTAAAGAGACGATAGTTTCTAGGCTGATGACATAATTTTTTTTGGCCAAATTATCTGTATAACAGTGTGTGCCATTGTATATAAGAATGTTAGAACGTGTAAGTTAGGATAGATGTTTAATCAAAACAAATATAGAAATGCTAGCTTTTGGACCCGTGTATTACACGGGATTTGTTAAATAATAAAAATAAGTAAGGTTCGATTGTTTGAAAGAAATGAACAAAATTAAAAGTAAGAAGAAAATAAAACATATACTACAAATAATAAGAAAGCTATAATCTCAAATTTAGAAATTAGAATGAGATGAACCATTACAAGTTTACAAAATATACGACATTTGTTAACATTGTTTTGACTCATTACCTATAGATAACTATAATAAATGAGATGAAAGATTAAAAAATTAGAAGGGAAATTATAACTCTTTTGTCAAAATTGTTTTGACCCATAACCCATAGATATGTAGGAAAAATAAGATAAGGAATTAGAGAATTTAAAGGAAATTATAACCTTTTTGTCAAAATTATTTTGACTCATGGCCCATGAATAAATAGGATGGATGAAATGAAAGATTAAAAAGAAAATTATAACCAATTTAACAAAATGGTTTTGCCCATAACCCATGGATAGATAGAATGAATGAGAAGAGAGATTAGGTCAAGAATGAATGTGGGATTGCCATATCATCCTCATTATTTTCTTTTATTAGTAAAGTTAGATTAGATATTAATCGTGCTAGGGTTACATAATTTAATACGACAATCACGCATAATTAATACACCTACATTGAAAATAACGATGATTAAAAAGGGTTGATGAGATCCAAACTACCTGTGTATCGTTGCGTCTCGGTGTATATAATATTTTAACCGAATTATATTTTATAATTATATACATATGTTATGTAATAATAACATAATTACATAAACATATACACGTATATAATATCGAATAACATAGTGCCGCAGTTTGCATTGAAAAAGACGGTATAGAAACTGACATGATATATCATATTGTTTTTAAAACATAAAACGAAATATGTGTAAAAATTAATCACAGCCTTAATAGGAAAACGTTATTGCGGGATCCACGCCTGTGGGAGTGTGGTGCACCGTAGATGAGTTCTTATTTGTGTTGGGTCCGTGAAACATGACTCGTCCATTGAAAGCATGGGCTCCGGGTACCCGTGACCCCTTTTATGTTTTTTGGCTCACTTGGTCATGTCACCGTCCAACTATTACTCATTGCCCATTCACCATTTGTAGCTTTCTTTAATAACATGCTGATGTTCTTTTTGGACTCATTTTATAATCGGCAACTGCCATGATAAATACAAAAAGTGTCTTTCTCCTAATATATCCAAAATCTAATGATGTGCTATAGAAAATCTAAGAGAACTATCCACATAATTAATCTTTCGAGCATGTTTTAGAGTTGCTCCCGTTATCGACAATGGCTTACCTAGGCGGCTAGGTTGTCGCACCCATGATTTTTTAGCATATATACAATTTAATATCGTTGAGTCATCCAAAGAAAATTTTGAAATCAACCCCTATAAAATTTGAAACTGATCTCATGAAGTATTGACACCGACTATAAAAATTTTTTATAAACCTATACAACTATAAGTATATAAGCCTGTTATAAACTAATAACCAAAAATCAACGATTCTGTCGAGACTTTAAACCCATTATTTTCTAAAGTTACTAGTCCATTTGAGTTTAAGTTTGTTAATTTTGGAACTATTAACGTGACTGAACGATTTCTCAAAATAAAATTCGGACCAAAAATTGGTTTTATCTTTTTATTATGTGAGTTGTTCAGACCCGAACCAAAAAAATATATATATATTAACGACATAAATTCGTCCTATAAAATTCTCTGATACCTATTAAAAAATTTGGATTGGTCACTAACTATCGAATTACTCGTCCTGTTGGTCCGGTTAAAAATTGATGATAAGACTAAATTGTTTAATTAATTCAAAATTTTTCTTGAACGACAAATTTATTTTAATTCTTGTCGTTCATGGGACTTAACCAAGACCTCCCAAACCTTTCCAACCTAAGGTGTTTAAAGTTAAAGGCTTTTACTTGGCCTCCTTAAAATTTACCCTTCTTATTACATTTTTGTATGATTATACTAACAAAATATATAGACCTGTTTAATTAGTTGCTGGCTAGAAATTAGATAATCTTTAATGTATTTGTCTGGAAAGTTAAATTTTACAAGATTATCATTTAGGGTTTTACCTCTTAAGCTTTTCTTAATCATGTTATCCAAGCTTTCAATAGGGTCTGGTAGACTTGTAATTGCGACATCGATGGCTTGGCACCATCTGTGACGGTATGACAAAACCACGTCTCTAGGGGTGGACCTAGTGCCATGACACGGGGGTCGGCCGACCCCTGCGAAGTTATATTTTTTTTTTGTTATATAAATATGTTAAAATCTCGACCGATCCTTATAAAATTTCGACACCAACCCCTGTAAAATAATGGAAAAGATAGAAGGAAGAAAGATAAAATGGAGATAGAGAAATTATTGACGGAAATATTTTCCAGTGGATATGGATTTTAGAGTTGCGGGAACAAATTAAAGAGAAGATGACAATGATAAATAAAATTACTATTTTATTAGGTCTATAGTGTATTTTCTGCATAGTTGCTTTTATGATTTGTTTTTTAATTTGATTTTTTCCTATATTTTACAAATAATACATAAATGCTCAGAATAAACCTTTAGCAGCAGTTACAAATAAACTTATAACAAGTTTTTATTTTTATTTGGGCTAGGTTAATCTTTATGTAAAGCTTATAATCTGAATTAACTAATTTTTATTTATTTTTTTGTTATCTTATTTTCTAATTCATATTTATCACATACATTAATCATTTTTTACGTGATCCGACCCGATTTGGCCAACCCGATTTGAACGGAATAGAAAAAATATTCATATATAGCAATTTACAACCGACTCCTAAAAACTTCCGACACCTATGAAAAAAATTTCTGGGTCTATCATTGGTAGTCTCTGTTCTATTTGTGCATCTGATGCATGTATAAGTACTTAGATGAATGTGCTATGAAACATATAGATCGATCTTAGGGTTATTTTTAAATCTGGTTGATGGTAAGAGTTGCCAATGCCCCATCACACACATCTGGTAGTTAGGGACTACATGCCTTTGCATATCGTGGCTACTAATGTAATACGTTTAGGGATTTTTATATATGTCACCTCCCTAACTTCCTTTATTACATATTTCTTCAATGCTAAACTTTAAATTACATATTTCTCCTTCTAGTATTTAATTACCATTTTACCCTTTTACAATTATACGTAAATGTCCCTATATTTATTTGAGCTCAACTGAATTTTACGTAAATTGACATTTTGGCTTTGATATTTTTTATAATGCTTTTTTTGTAGTATTTAATAAAATCAATTTAAATAAACTTATTTCATAGCCTACATTTAAAAAAGCGGTTGAAATTTTATATATTATATAACCATATCAGTGCATTTTCTAAATAACTACGACGTAATTATTTGATATAATTTAGGGAGGGGATACATGTAAAAATCCCTTTATACAATATATGTGATATAATTTGTTGATTTCTCGTGTTAGAAATGTTGAACTTATAAACTATGTAAAAAAAATTTTTTTTTTATGTTTGCTAGCGATTAAAAAAATCAACTCCAATTGAATTTATTAGCATCAATATGTTCATCTTAAAACCAACTCGGTTTGGGTTTTAAATTGGGGATATATGTAATTGTTACTATTAATAAGGGGATATATGTAAATTAATTCATTAAGGGTTAAATAGTTATTTAGTTAATTAATTTAAATGAAATGGGGATATATGTAATATATGCGCTTTAGAGTGGGGAAATATGTAATTTAAGATTTAGCATTGAAGAAACATGTAATAAAAGAAGTTAGGAAGGGGATATATATAAATGCCCCATATGTTTATGTTATATGACTCATTGAGTATTTCCGTAAATATGTATATGTTAATCTTTCTGAAAAACTATTTGTATGGTATATGTTACATTTGAATTTTAATATGAGTTAGATTAATTATTATATGTGTATATATTGTAGCATGGTAATCGCTACGGTTATCGTGTAAGCTTCCTTCGATCTTTTCACTTGGCTCTTGCTTAGTCGGATTGTTTTCTTTCACGGTAGGTACATGAGAAATCACGGGAATGTGTCAAGAGGGTAAAGAGATTCTAAGAGAAGATGAGAGAAAAAATTAATGAAACTTTTTTTTTCCTACCTCTATGTTTCGGGCCAGCAACACGGTTCAAGTCGGGTCAAGTAATAATTCAAAACCCTAGCCTACCAAATTGAATGCAATACAAAATGGTGAATTGCGAATTGCCGAACCTGGTCTATACATGCTTCTATTGACTGCTTCGATTAATCGATTTCACTCCTACACGAGTCAGGTTCGATCCTCAGGCCTTTAATCGATTTCACACCCAAAAGATTTCACCAATTCACCTGCTTGCTTCTCAGCTTCTGTTGTGACTTATGTGCCTAACCTCGCAAGTCAATAAGCCACACAACGACCAGCGCACAATGGAAACTCCATTTGTTGTTCTGTTCGAGCATCGACCACATGGTAGGGTTGGATTTTGAGTTTAATGTTTATTTTTGTTGTTTATAATTTATTTGGACTTGGGCTTAGACTTATGGAGTTTTATTTCTTAGCCTTTTTATTTTTTTAATGTTTATTTCATAAACGATTTGTCATTCTTCGGCTTTAAACAAACTTTATTCTTTAAAAAATTCAATGTTGTCCCGGACTCAAATAATATGGATGGGTCGGACTCAAATAGCCTGGCTGGACCGAACTTAATCCATGATGGAGCCCACTTTGGTACAAAGAAAGATCTGCCAATGCGGGACGGGTGAACTTAAAACTTACTATCTCAATATACATATAGCATGGTTCAGTATTTTTGTCTCACCATCCCAAATAGCATAGGAAGCAGATTGGATAGCATATGTAAGACACCGTCTAATATTTAAGTTATTCTAGTTGCCTATAAACCCAACACATGATTTCCTATAACGCAGTTGTTAGTTGGAATGGTTAGGAAATCCAGAATCATCATCAATTATGTTACCAAAAACAAACGCAAAAAAATGAAAAAAAAAAGATTTCTTTCTAATTATTTTTGATTTTCACCTACTTAGTCTACATAGTCTTTAGTACTTAGTTGCAATAGATTCAGACGCAAAACAAAATCGGCTGCATAACTAAAAGTTGATTTTTGCCATTTGGCAGATAGATTTGGTCTCACAGGTTCGATTGCAACATGTTTCGAAAAGGTAGTAGTTGTTATTGTTGAATAATAAACAGAAAAAAGTAACAAACCAGAATCGACGAGGTGGCAGGTCTTAAGTAATCAACTGGATCTTTTGTTAAATTAAAAACAGATCCAAGCCCATCATTTGCTAATTAGAAACAGATCCATGCCCGTATCATGCCTCTTAGGCCTAAATCCATATTTATTAATTTAAAGCCCAAAGAACTATTTATAACCCAAGTAGAGATATGGTCCAACCGACAAAACACGAAACATTATTATTAAACGAGCCTGCACTCCCAAATCTCGTAAATCGTAGATTACTAATAATATTTACAAGATCATCAAGTTAATCCAATATCACCAAAATCATGTTGATAACACTAAAACTACCAATATCATATCACTATTTTTTGGACGAAATCTTGTTCCATAAATTTGATCGCAAAATATTCCAGTCACAAAATTTGATTGCAAAAATCAGTTTGGATGATGGTATAAACAGACGACCAGGAATTATCATTTTTGTTATACTGTTAGGAGTATTTTTTTTTTTACTTGCTGTTGGGAGTTTCTTTAGCTTTAAGAATTCTGATTTCACATGCACACTTTAAACTACTATGAAACAAAAATTTACTAACATCAATAAAACAATTATTGAATCATGCATGGAACCTATGATATATCAATTTCTTTAAACGACATAACAGTAATGGATCAGTTCTAAGATGGTAAGCCGATTTGGGTTAGTTTTGGACCATAAACGAACTAAAACCAAAACTTTTGGTCATGGGATTTTGATGCGTGGGTGAAATAATGCGTGTTAAGTGAGCTATATAGTGTGTTTTGTGTGTTTATATGTCTCGGACACGATTAATTTGAGTGGTTTTACATTTACAAGTAAGTGGAGCTTAAAGGAGCTAAATTTGAGTATTTTAGATGGAGTGGAAATGAAGATTTCCTTATGTGGAGTAATAGATAATTTTAAGACGAAGACGTGGCAAAAAACGAGACATAAAACGGAGCTATAACGAAGAAGTTATGGGAAAAATAGTACGGTGGGGCAGTCACGGGTAAAGAAGTGGCCATTGACTGTAGGCTACAGTCACCACCGTAGCTTACGGTGGGGCGACCTTAGGCTATGGTCGCCTCGACGGAAAATTGTAATTTTGGGGTTTTTAACTACTATTTAAGCCCGGTTCAACCCTATGACGACCATCCTTCATACCCTAACATATTTTGACGATTTTGGAGCCTATTTCCACCATCCTAACATCTCTCAACCATCCCAATCATCCATGCGATCATCCATTCAAGAATCAGAGAGCTGTTGAAGATGCCTATTCAAGGCTAATCCGCTTGTGACCATCTCAGGGTGTAGGGTTAAGTTGTTTGTTGGATTATTGGTACTCTAAACCTTACTTTTGGATTTTGTTTGTGTGCTTGAAAGTGTTTTTGGGTAATCAGTGAGATTTGCTGTTTATCAGCTAATAATTTTGGTCATCAACAACTAGGATTGAGTTCTTAATGTCATTGGCCTAGTTATCTTTAACCATAACCCTGAGTTGGTTCATTAACACCTAAAATTGACAATCAATTAGATTATTGTTTACTTGTGTCAATCATTCGGATTAAGCTCTGACAATCAACATAGTCAAGTATTTAGTCTTTTGGTTTAATTGAGTCAAACAAAGATTATAACCCAATAGGTTTAATTATCTATCCAATTTACTTCAAAACCTGAAACCTGGAGATTGGTTACCCTTTTCATAATTGTTTACAAATATATTAATCGTATTTTCATTTAACAAATCTTTTAAACCGCTTGACATCGTTTGTCCGCTTAGTATAATTAGTTGTAAGGATTGAACTTGATTAGCACTTTTCACTGATTCCCTGTGGATTCGACACCTTACTTGCCAAGCTAGTAAAGGTAATTTATAAATGTTTTTGATTGACCTTTCGACATCGATCAGATTTTGAATAGTTCGGTTAACGCGATTTTGCTTAATCGCTTGTTCACGTTGATTCGGCTCATCAAATAATGATTTTGGGCCTGGAGATTATTGGACCTAAATAATTAATTCCAGCTTTAAATTTTGGGCTTGAAACTTTGATTAACTAGTCAACATTACACATATGATCTCGATTTTTTAATGCTTCACCATAAACTTAATTAAGTTTACTAGTAGAGTAGTAGATTAGTCGCTCGACAAAAATGTATGGATTGGGGTGGGTTCTTTTTTCTTTTAGAGATACCATAAACACATGATTATTAGTATTTTGCATTTTGTATCAAAACATCCACTAAAAAGCTAATTATGGGATCTACTACAATGTAAAATAATAAAAACCCTATTCGGTCGGTGCTATGTATTATTAAACAATCATATATAGGAGTTTACGAAAAATAAATGTAAGGAAACTGTTAAAAGGTAACATCTTAGCTTTAACATGTTCTTAATACACTCAGTTTGTTTTTTGTATTTTTTATCTTTTAATTTTTCTTATTTTCTTGAAAAAAAATCTATTGGTGAGTTGGGCCGATATAAGATGTTTGGGCCTAGAGTGGAGCTGCTGGACTTTGAGGATTGGATATGGGCTTTGAGGATTGTATTTTTTATCTAACTCTAGTAAACCTTGTACATCATCCAACTCTAATAATAGTTCACTTACATCTGATCAAGATTCAAGTTTATTAGGCTTACTAGAAGATAAACCAGATGAAGGCCATCATGTTCCTATTTAGGAGGTAATTACTTGGTAATTTTTTTGAGTGCGTGTTTAGAAAAAATATCTTTTGCTTTTCTAGTGGGATAGTTTCCCATTTTGAGTCTAATTGAGTTGTAGACTCTGGAGCTAACCAACACATGGTTGTGAGTGATAAGAATGTGTTTAATCAGATTGATGTAACTGAATTTGGCATTAAAATAAACATCCAAATGGATCTAATGCTTTAGTTACAAAAAATGACAACATAAAATTAAGTAATAATGTCATTCTAAACGATGTGTTTGTTGTTCAAGAATATAATGTCAAATTGTTATCTGCATATAAACTTGCGTGTGATAACAAATTATCTGTTCCTTTTAATGAGCATAATTGCTATTGGTGCATTTTGGTGTGTCAGTAATTCATAGGCTTATTGTTAGTCTTGTCTATAACAAACTATGTGGTTGGTTTTTGTTTTACGTTTTACAGAATAGGTTATATGCGAACTTATAGTTTAAGCAAAGTCATGATAACTTCGCTTATTAGGTAGCAGGCGAAGATATGCAGTATATAGACATATCTTCGACCTAGGGTTAGATGTTGTTCATCCCGTTTGCTGTGAACTTTTGAAGTGCGTGTGGTGTATTGAAAGATACAGAGATATTATTCAACACAAAGCAATCCTTTTGGTTTAATCGTTGTCTATCGTTCTTGTTTTCTTTAATACTCTTAATCAAACACTAAGGGGATCCCGAACCTTTAGAGTTTGTGATATCTCTTATAAGGATCCATTCCAAGGACCTACAATTGGTATCAGAGCGTTAAGCTCTTATTTGTGTGGTTCGGGAGTAGCACACGAGTATTACGACTTGAAGAAAGGATTTTCACGAGTTTTACGTTCAGAAAATACCCAAATATTCATTCCATAACCTATCTTCACTCACCAACACTCTCACAAAACACTACACTCAAAAACACTACCAAAATCTAAAAAAACCTATTTTTCCAGCAGTCAAAGCGAAGTTGTCGCTAGGGTTTCTCACAGACCAGACAAAGTTACTAGTTAGGCGAACTTGTAACTCCCAGTGAAGTTAACTAGGCGAAGTTGTCAAAGCTCTTTAACCAAGCGAAGTTGACAAGTCGAAGTTGACTAAGTGAAGTTAACTAGGCGAAGTTGTCAAAACTCTTTGAGCAAGCGAAGTTGACCGTGTTGTTTGACTAGGCAAAGTAGTACTAACTTCGCTTACACGAGACTGAGGCAAAGCTATAATATGTCTAAATTTTAAAACTTAACAAACATCAATTGAGGATAAAAATGACTTTGCTTAATATATTAGATTTGGTTAAAATGGAAGTAGAGTCAGGTTTCGCAACTAAAGCTCCAAAATTATTTAGAGGAACCGATTTTGTACAATGGAAATATATATTTGAACAATACATCAAATGACTAGATGCCAAAATGTGGGTATGTATTGAAGATGATTACATACCACCCACTGCCACTTTCAAAGAAATGAACCTACAATTGGTATCACAGCAAAGCCTTAGTTGCAATAACGATAGCATTGCCTCCAGAAATTCTCCATACTTTTAAAAAATACAAGACCGCAAGAGATATGTGGGATGCTTTGGAGAGTAGATATGAGGGAAATGTTACGATAAGGAACTCAAAGACTAAGTTTCTAAAAACACAGTTTTTTGTTTTTAAGTACATGAAAAATGAGATATTGGATGAAATCATCACTCGATACAACCATCCTATGACAGAACTTAACAAATTTGACATCAAGCTGGATGTAATTGAAATAGTGGAAAAACTTTTGGATGCACTTCCACCAACATGGGAGATGTACACTATCATGTTCAGAGATTATAAAGATTTTGAGAAGTTTGAGTTGGTGTCAACATGGGGTGTGTTCGTGTTAACATGGGCCATGATATGACTTCTGAATTTTGTCTCTTCCTCGTATGCTTGTAACGCGGCCATTCCTTTCTTCACCATGGGGTTTGTTGAGTTGGTTTTCACGGTTCCGTTTTCTTCGTATATTAGCTCGTTTTTTTTTCTTTAATGCTATATTTACCTAGAAACAGAAATTATAAATGTTTGTGGTTATTTATTCTAATATTATTTCTTATATTACGCTATTTTGGAGATATTTTAGTGCTGAAAAATATAAAATTTATGTACATCATTGCTCAACTAAAAGTTGAAGACTTGGGGTTCTTTTTATCTTTTAGAGCATCCACAACGGGTTCTACATGGACCCCGCATGTTTATCAAGAACTACACTCCACGCAAACTTCCTACCGTGGCACTCATTCACCTTGTTCATCCGAGTCTGCAAACCTCACGCAAACAAACCATGTGGGTCCTCTCTCTCTCTCTCACTCTCAAACACACACTTTAATAATTTTTATTGGAGTTTGTGGAGGTTTGGTGTTGTAGAACAAATTGGCTGTTTTTGAATGGAGGTTGGAATCTAACATTGTAATGGTTTGCGGACGTTTAGTGTTGTGGATGCTCTTAGAGACTCCTTAGACACTTGATTATTAGTATTTTACATTTTGTATCAAAACATCCCCTAATAAGCTAGTTATGGTATCCATGATTTCCACTAAAATGATTTGATTATAAATGTATATTGATTTCATCTCGCATACTAGAACAAGCAATGCACTCCACATAGCATCGTTTTCTTAGAAAGTATGTAAAAATAACAGTGCTATTAGAGGTTTAGGTACTATATACTACTTGAAAATAACCAATGTCATAAATATATTGTCTTAAAATAGGATGAAAAGGCGTACATATGATTAATTACAAATCATACAAACCAGTGATATTTGATTCAGCACATGTTTACTAAGAGCTTTTAAGTTTTCAACCACATGCTTATGCAGAACTAGATATTCCATCTATATCTTGAACGATTGTTGTAGGGCACACAAAGTCAAATTGTGGTATAGCATATGGCCCTTGAAATACGCTATGGTAGATAATTTTATATGCTGCTTCGGTTAAGTGCAATCCGTCCCAGTTAGCATATGTATGTGGCCGCATACATACATTTGATGATAAGTCTGCACATGCTATTGATTCGTTGTAGTTAAATGGTCCTCCACCTCCGCAACATGCTTTTAAAGCACCATTTATGAATCCTTATATAAAGAAAGTTAAGCATCATACAAAGGACATGAAAACTATATCAATACACATGATTGATTCATTTTCTAATGTTATTGAAAAATTTCTAAATGTGACAATTTATGTACCATATTTGTTTGGAGATCGAAAGAATTGCATGGCAGCGTTGTAGTAGTCTGCATATATGATATTAACTTCAGGATAACTTTCTCGGATTTGACTAAGTTCTATCTTGAGAAGTTCGTTATGGTACTCAGAAAATTTGTTTAACTGGGTAATACAACCAGTTGCATTATCGTACTCTATGTCACTTGAACCATAATATTTTGTTAAATATACCGGTGAACATCCAATTGGTAAGTTTCCTGGTATCAGCAGTGTCTTGGCCCCTAGCTCAACAATTTCCTATTTTTCCAAAATATGTTTGAAGTTAAGCACTCTCATAAATTGTAACTTTCAAAATAAAATAATATAGATATGTGTACATTCTTACTTGAACTGCTGAGACAATGGCCTCAACGACAAGTGGGACATATGTTTCAAGCTCTTCGAGGGATTTTCCAGCAAGCAATGCATGATTGTAGTCATTTCCTCCAATCTCACCCATGAGAATCAAAGAACGTCCGAGGAAGTATTTACAATCTACAGTATTTATTTTAACAATAATAGAACGCTCTACTTGTAAAATATTTTGACTCAATTGCATTGTTCCATTAGCATAATCGTGTACAAATACAAGAGGTACAACAAATGCAACTAACCAACTATGGAAACTAGTCAATACACAATGAATACATAATTATACTAAAGAATATAAATATTGCAGAGATTATAGGATTATTATTCGGTTGACTAAGACTCCCCCTCAGTCTTAGCGGTAGATGCTCGAATGCAAAAGCTGGATTTATATTGCTTGAAAAGAGGACGAGGCAGGCCTTTGGTAAAAATATCGGTGTATTGATAGTCCGACGGTACATGTAAAAAACGTATGTTGCCCACTCGGACTTTGTCTCTAACAAAATGAATGCCTATTTCTACATGTTTGGTACGTTGATGTTGAACCGGGTTGCCAGAGATATAGATAACAGAGAGATTGCCACAATAGACAATTGTAGCTTGACGAGTAGGAACAAAAAGTTCTAGTGGTAATTTTCTCAACCAAATCGTTTCCGCTACCATGTTTGCAAAGCCACAAAATTCCGCTTCAGCACTGAATCTTGAGATTGTAGGTTTTTCGTTGGAAGACCATTAGACCAAGTTAATACCCAAGAAAACACAATACCTGGATGTAGATCTACATGAATTAGGGAAACGCCCCAGTCTACATCGAAATAGGCGGTTAGAGAAGTAGACTTGGTGGGTGTAATATGTAAGCCATGGGATGTAGTGCATCTAATGTAGCGTAGGACCTGTTTGAGAAAATGAAATGTGGTTCACGGGGTGCGTGCATGAACAGGCAAATTTTTTGCACCGTATAGGAAATGTCGGGTCGGGTAAATGTCAGGTATTAAGGTGCACTGGCAAGATGGGGCTATGATATAACGATGAGTCATTAAATAGAGGGCCAGTATTTGCACTTAATTTTGATGTGGTTTTGACCGGAGTGGCAACGGGTTTGCATGTGGTCATGCTTGCAGGAGCCAAAATATCTTTCATAAGATTCTTGGGATAAAACTAAGACACATTTTTGATGTGTAACTGGTTTACCCAAATTAGACATAGCAAATTCCTTAGAGGGCGATGATGTTCTGTAGTAGTGTCTGATGAGAGGTAGTGAGTATGATGTACGTAGAGTAATAAACAGAATACTTGATCACCCCGTTTGTTTATAAAAGTGATGAGTGAGAGACAACGCACTTAAACCCGCATTTAACTAGGTAGGCAGCGAACCCTTGAAAGCACACTCAGGTGCCTGTTTTAATCCGTAAAGTGATTTTTGAACTTTGCATACATGATTCGGTTTATCCCGATCCCTGAATCATGTAGACCATTTCTTTGATATCTCCATGTAATAATGCATTCTTGACATCTAGTTAATGGATCGATCAAGAACGAGAAGTTGCCAAACTAAGAACTGTGCAAATTGTTGTTGGCTTCACAAGAAGACTAATTGTTTCATCACAATCAATGTCAACTTGTTGAGATTTACCATTAACCACAAGTCATGCTTTGTAACGTTGTAGTGCACTGATATAGCGATATTATTAAACTTGTGGCAAAATAGACACATACAACGGATGAAATGAGCATCCTGCGGTCTCGGGACCAAGTCCCAAGTGTTATTGCTCAATAATACATTATACTTATCATCCATGGCAGCTTTCCAATTTGGATCGGATAAGGAAGTAATATGGGAGTTGAGTGAAAGAGAAATTGCATTGGTGTGTAAATTGAGTGGGATTTTTGGTTTAGTAATTTCGGCACGAAGGCGGGTGGTCATCGTGTGTGTGGTGGCGGTGGGGGGTCTTTGTTGTGAGAGGTGGGTCAGAAGGAGGCTCGTGTGAAGTGATGGATGGTAATGGTGCAGTAGGAGACGGAATGGCTAGGGGTGGATTTGGTGAATTGTCTGAGTTTTGCGTAGTGGACCGAGGTGAGGTGGGTGGGGTCTGGTTGTGGATATTGGGCCTATTGGAATTTGTTGGAGGAGAGCTTGTTGGTGATGGGCTGAAGGGGTGCGTGTGGGATTATTGAAGATTATCGGGGATGCATAGTCAGTGTACAAAAATGAAATCTCTTGGACCGATGTTAAAGTGGATACGTCGAAAACAAAATATTATTTTCCCGGTGGAGAGGTCAAGGCATTGATATCCACAAAATTGGTTGGATTACCAAGGTAAACACACAAGGAGGAATGCTAGCTTAACTTGTTTATTCGTGTGGCGGTGGTGTTAGGGAGCAAGCGTACCCAAAGGCACGTAAATGGTCTTAGTAGGGTGTCAATGATAGTGATAAAGGGAGGTCATTGGGGAATGGTTGTGAATAAGTTTTGTGAGGAGAATTTTATGGAGCTAGGTGGCAACATGAAGTGCCTCAACCCAATATGAGGAGAAAAAGAGGCGTTAGTAAGAAGAGTGAGCATGATTTCGTTTAGTTGACGAATTCTGCGTTCAGATTATCCATTTTGTTGGGAGGTTTGAGGGCACGAGAAACGAAACTGAAGGCCGCGGGATGAGGCTAGGTTTTTGAAGTTGTGATTGTCAAATTCCTAATCACATTGGAATTATTTGATATTAACATGAAATTGTAAGAATGTATTTATGGAATTTTGCGAAAATTTCAAATGTTTAGGATTAAAACGTTAAAGGAAGAATCCATGTGTATTGTGTTTTGTCATCAACCAACACCATACAATATTTATATTCCAAGTTGCTTGAAATTGGTGAGGTCCAAAGGTCACAATGAGTAATATCAATGGGCAATAAAGTTTGCGACATAGAAATGGAAAGGTAAACGTACTTTTAGCAAGTTGACAAGAATGGCAAAAAATGCCATTACGATGGTTATTACATGAAATAAAATTATTCGAAACAAGAGAATTCAAATTAAATAATCCTGGGTGTCAAAGATGGTTATGCCGAAACTCTTTATCATGGGAAAATGGAAGACGGAAACAGTGTTGTTGGTGAGCGGATAGAGAACGCTATCACCATTGTGCCTCGTGAGAATCTTCCCATCTGTGAAATCCTTCACAGAAAAGCCAAAGGGGTGGTTGAATTTAATAGAGGCCCAATTGTCAATATTAAATTTTCAAACTAATATTAGATTTTTAATAATATGGGGGGTTTAAAGGATCTTTTTAAGGTGTGATGGTCTTGTGGTATTGGGTAAGGTGCTATCGCCCGATCCAATAACAGGATTTCGCTGACCATTCCAACAAGAATAGAATTAATTGACCTTGATAAAAAGGGGGAATTAATTTTACCTTGGTCACCTTGATGTGGGAGGTTGCACCTGTATCCTTGTGCCCTGGGTCCTCCGTGTTGTCCTTGTCCATGTGCATTTCGGCGAGCGCGCATCTCAAATCATTTGGGCCAAGCACATCATATTCTGTAAAGTGAGCCTACACACTTGGGCCTTGTTGCTGTTGGCTTTTGTGGGTTGGCCCAAATGGATTGTGAACATGATTAGATGGCCTACTAAAGGTGGAGGCGAGCCACCGGCTTGGGTGGGATACGAACTAGGTGGTGGTGGTGGGAGGATTCGGTAATTAGGCCAAGAGCATATTTGGGATTGAGTTTGAAAAATGCTTATTGGCTTATTGGTGTTTTCAAAAGACTAATAAATTAAAATGTGTTTGGCAATCAAAAAAATCTTTCTTATTTTATGTTTTTGAAAGGGTTAAAAAGCAGATTTACAAAAGCCCAAAATCCTGGCTTTTCAAAATGACCTTTTAAAAAAGCTGATAAGCCAGTAAGTATTTTTCAAACTCAATCCCAAACATGCTCCAAGTAGGTATCTATTGAGGATGATTGGGCCAAGTTTGATTAATGCCACAGTAATTATTATCTAGCCGACGTGAAGATTAAGATTGGCCTCTCCCACAACCAGAATCCGGGCGATGATTGTAGTTTCTTCCACCACCGCGTGAAGAGTCATGTGGTGGTGGTGGGGGGGGGGGGTTCTTCATGAACGGCTGCCGCAATGACCGGAGAAGGGGTACCACGGACAACTTTACGGTCATGTTCAGCATGTAACATGTTGAAGCATCCTCCCACGTCGACAACCGTCGATTGATTAGGGCACCAGTAACATCGTATTTTGTTGACCAGTTAGAGAACCAACTGTTCTTCATCCATCGGAACCCCAGGATTAGCTAATTGAGTGTCGATATCTTTTAGATGCTGATAGTAATCTGCAAGAGACTCTGTATCGCGAAGCATGAGGTTGGCAAAATGATTTTCAAGAGCAACAATTCATGGTCCCCGATTGTTGTAAATTATACTTTGATACGGTTCTACACCTCAAGGGTTGTGGATTCGGTAACAAGAACACGCTCTAGAATATCGTGTTCAAGAGTACCATATATCCATTGGAGTACAATGGAGTCAATCTTTTGCCAAGAAGCGAAATTCGAATCATCCTCCGGTGGGGGTGGGGTACCATCGATATGAGAAAGAACCTCGTATCCGTGAGCATGTAATTGAAATAGTTTCAGCCACGAAGAGTAAGAAACTTCTTGGCATCGAACATTTGGACTTTGTGCTGGATATGCAAAGGAGTGGATTTGTTTGAGGCATCGATGACGCCGGCTTAGTCATTCGACATGACGACGATTGAGAATGATGAGTCGGACCGAAGTCGGGCAGGAGGTTACCGAAGTCGGTGAAAGGTAGGGTAGGATTGGTGGTAGGGTTTTTGGATATCTCTTTATACCAGGTAAAATAGTACGACTCAATTGCATTGTTCAATTAGCATAACTGTGCACAAATACATTAGGTACAACAAAGGAAACTAACCATGACCAAGTTCTTTTTATGACCGATTTTCCTGGTGAGGCACACCAAATAAGAAACAAGTCTTGATCATTTGTGCATATATGTGTGTATATGTTGTTTTGATTATGTTACCTAGTTCGTTGTCACAAAGAGACGGCAATGATCGTTTGAACCATCCCAACTGCACCTGTAACGACGAATTTGTCATTGGATTATGAACTCCTTCGGCCCCAAGAAATGAAGAATCCAAAGCAGTTGCACCTGCCACTGCATAGTTCACTCCTCGTCGTAATTCTATCATATGTCTTCCTTTTACACCCACAAATGGCTTCACTAGTGGTAGCCTGATGCTTTCAGCTTCATAGTAAAAAAAAATTGAATAAGTAATGTGTATACATTAATTAGGTCCATACATGCTACAAGAAACCTGAGTAGAGTCTATGTATTTATATTACCTTTGTTTATTATTTAAGCTTTATATATATACGGGTGTGTGAATTTATAAAACAACACGAAAACACTTCAATAACCCAGCAGGCTAACACGGCTGTGAGTATAATTAAAACATAATCTGGTTAGTTTCTCGTTGAATCTATAGAGATGCTTAGTTAAGTAAAGTAGGGTGCATAGGATAGACATGGCATGTTTGTGGCCATTTCTTTTATTATATTTTAGAAATATGTTATTTCAAAACTTAAAACTAATTGTCAATTTTATATCAATTTATATAAAAGATAAAATAAAAATAAGAATCAGAGAGTATAGTTTAAGGCTATGCTCGGCAAAAACTAGCTAGTGGCTGTTAGCTGAAAGTTGTGGCTGGTAGCTTTTTAAATATACGTATGTGTTTGGCAGAGTAGCTGAAGCTATTAATAAAACTAGTTGGGTGCCCGCGCAGTGCGGCGGAGTGCGCGCGCAACCTGACATCAACCGCATAATCATTGTTGGTAAGTGATTCACTTGATAATAGTGCACACATAACGCGTAATTCGTGTAAATGCAGTAAGCGTGTAACCAGTAGCGAAAATCAAGAAACAAAGCTAAAATATACAGTAATTTCAAAAAGATAATTTTTTAAACCAACCTCTTTTGATCTGAAACCCTTTCCGACCCGGCACCATTTTAATCTTAAACATCTTCTGATCTGGCCTTTTTCGACTCAAAATCGTACCGACACGAACCGAACTAAATTAACCCTTTTTGTATCGACTCGTTTCGACCCTAATTTGGTCTTACACATGGCCTGAGCTCGTCTGACTCGACTTATTGCCAATCCTAACCGGTAATCACGTAGTATACTAATTTTTAAAGTTAAAGAAGTATAACAAAATCATACTCAAATTAAAGAATAAAATGCTCTTTTTTATGATGCAATTTGTTTAAAAAATATTAACGTGTGAAAAAATTATGATCTTTTAAAGAGTCATGGGATAGTTAGCTTTGAATAAGAGTAAAATATATAACTATTATATAAATTAATAAAAGTTGATTAAAGTTTATGTACCAAACTTGTAAATCAGGATTTACTCATTTTATATATGTTAATATATGTTAAAACAATCATGTTCATTGGATTACATCGAAACAGAAGGCAAGCGGGCAACAAGCTGCGTCGCTACTCCCTTTTGAATCGCAAAACCCAATCTTTTAAAAACTATATTTGCTGATCTTGGAGTCATAACATTACTATGTATGACCCGCTGAACACGGATAAGTAGCTCCACAGCTTCAGACGCGAGGAAACAAAAAGTGTTAAAAGCAAAAGGAATAAATTCAAATGTAAAAGCTTTTAGCTTGCTCTCTAATAGTAGCGTTTAAATATTGAGTTTTTTTCTCAAAACTTAAAAGCTTAAAACTTTTTTAATCAAACAAAATTTTTTATTGAATATGAGTTTTTTTTTTTTTTTTTTTTAAGCTTGAAACTAGAAGTTTCAAAAAAATTTTAAAATCTCTTTGTGAAACATGCCCTAACTCACTGACTATTAATAAGTTTTGATATTTATAATTTTAAAGTATTAATATCTTATAAAAGACCTACCTACTTTTAACACCATTTGCCTAGCTACTTTTTATTTTAGTTTTTTTTCCAACAAAGTATGTATTATGTAACTCGAGGTAGTCCCCACCATGACTAATTGGCTTCACTAATGAATTATTCAATCTCTCAAAGCACCAACACTTCGATGACTGGGTGGGTACACACATGGAATTCATAGATGAAACTAAACTGAAGTTTACATACATCTAAATGAAAATTAATGGCTGTAATAATAATATTATATGGAACTAATAAAATATTTACAAAATACTACATACATATTCACAGATGGAGAGAAGAATCCAAGTACTAAGGTGGAGAGCAGGATTAAGGGATTACCAATGAAATCGATGACGAGACGACCATTGGAGCAACGACCAGTGGGCTCATGGAAAAAGGTTTCGCCGTAAGGGGGATAAAAGAAATGTAGAGACTGTTGATTCGTGTGATAGGAAAGTTGTTTTAGGTTACCGGTATCAGCTAGAGAGTCTCCAAAACTAATGATCGAAGTATAACATCCATTCGTGTACAAGGTACACGTACATAATAGCTGGAAAATGATGATGAAAGTTACAAATGATGAAGAGATTAATGAACAAGTTTCGGCCATTGAAGAGAATTGAGCATGGAATGCAAATGAGTGGGATATGAAATTAAGGTTGTTGGTGAAGTACCTGTCTATATCAATTTACATGTTTGCCCTTGTAAAACATATGATGTAACGTTTTTGTTTGCCAATAGATGGGAAAGATCAAGAATTGAAAAAGAAAAAGATTTTAGGTAATTACTAAAATTCAAGATATTTTTTTTAATGTATATATACAGACAAAATATTGTGAACTAAATTGATATCTTTAAGCAACATATATAGAACTATTATCACCTCTTATAACACCACATTAAATTATCTCAAATGATATATCCAAATCATTAAAAAATCATCTATTAGAGCACCCATAACAACTGTATGTTGCGGAGTTTCTCTTCAAAAACCAAGTCATATCCGGACGTTGCTATTGTAGTTAAAATTTGTCATCATCACGTTCGTGGATCCAGACGAAGCTCTGGACGAGATGGTGGGGCCCCTCTATCACATCACATGCATATACATATATTATACATATATTCTTAATGAGTTTGTGGAGTTTTGATTACCGTGAAAGAGAGTTTGTGTTTTTGAATAAAATTTAAAGTATGATGTGAAGTTGGCGTGGAGCTGACATGACGGTTTGTTGTTGCGTATATTCTTAAAATATTTGTATATTTTTGTGTTAAATTGTTTTTCGTCTCTCTTACGTATAATTAATCATTTAAATTAGTTGATTTGAAAACCAGAGTGAAATAAATCACACAATATATTTTTGGGTCCCTTAGGCATGAGGCTATGAAGCCACTAAACCGAGTTCAACATATTATCATAGCATTATAACTTTAAAATCAACCAATGTAGTTTACAAAAGAATTGGTTTTGCAATTTAAAAGGGACTAGCATCACAGGTTGTTGCCTACTTGCCTTTTATTTCATGTTATCTAAAATTTAAATAGTTTAATGCAAATTTTTTGTATGAATAGCCCAATTAGGGATGAGCTCGGTACCGTATCGGTACCGGTACCGAAAATCCCGATCCAGAAGATCGTAAATTTTTGGTACCGGTACGAGTACCGGTATTTAAGGTAAAATTCGGGAAGTATAGGTACCGTACCAGTAACGGTACCGATACCAATCGATACCATACCGATTTTTACTCATCCCTAAACCCAATCAATAACGTTTCTAGTTTATGACTATCCCAGTATGCATAAATGATAAGCATATTTATTAAAAACATGTTAAAGGAATGCAATAGTAAGATTTAGAAGTCAATAATTCCAACTCAAAGCGTTCACAAATTAAATAAAAGTCACAATGTCGTTATAACTAAGCAAATTAATTCGATGTATTATTTAATATCCTAAATGTCCACGTGTAGCGGTAGGCATGCACAGTTGTTAGATGTGGACAAAAGTACTCGTATGATTCTTGTTTCCGCGAAGCTTCCTTCTAAATCTGATTCCCATTTTATTTTGAAATTTCCTTCTTTCCTGAAGCCGATTGGTCCACTATTGCTTTACAGATGTCATTTAGTGAAGTGGAAAACATATGGTCACAATTTTCTTATGCTATATGGTCACTAGGATAAATACCATATTGATTAACCCCACAGCATATTCAGAAGTAATCTCTATGTAAAAATGTTAAAATTTTTTGACACGTTTTTATTTTATATTGTTTGGCATGACACCTCCGTAAGCATTTTCTATTTTATTGAACTTCTGATATATTTAATCACAAAATCATTTTGAAATACAAACTTCCATCTCCATAAATTTTCTTTCACTGATCAAAGATGGTGATCAAGCATAATTATTAATGATAAGAAATGAGCCTCCTCCACTCCTCCTTTAAGCGGGCCACCAATCCCACACCCAAGTAAGATCATTTTTCCTATCTTTTATTAAGCAATCCTTATTATTTTCTAGAGCAAATAATCTTGGGAAGGTTGATAGCAATGTGTCATTACTAATACAGTGATCGTGCCAAAAATGTGTCGAGTCTCCCAAGCCCACCGTCTTCTTTAAAGCTGAAATAGGAATCAACCCGTTATCGTTTAATAAGTGAAAACTATTCACAATTCGATTCCAAACACCAGATCCTTTAGCCACGTTTCTTTGTCAAACACATCAAATTATTACTATGATTGCCATGAATTGAGTCAATGATCTTTACCCATAAAGAATTGTTGCATTGATGAGATCACCATTTTCACTTAAGAAGTAATGCCAAATTAAGAGCATATATGCTTCCAACCCCCCCCCCCCCCCCCACCCACCTCTTTAGATTTAGCATTAAGGGCTAGATCCCATTTCACCCATGCCATCTTCTTCTTGTTCTCAAACCCACCCCAAAAAAACTTGGCTCTTAGACCTTCAAGAACCATGTTAACCTTCTTGGGTAACCAAAACAAAGAAAGATTTTAAGTTGAAATCGAACCGAGAACTGAAGTAAACAACGTTGCTCTTTCACCAATAGATAAATGATTCGTCTTCCAGTTAGCCAACTTCATTTTAAATTTCTGAATGATGAGTTCCCATCCTTCCAGATTTTGCATTTTTTCTCTTACCGGAACGCCAAGGTAATGAAAGGGAAATTTTCCCGAACTACACCCAAGCGAGTCGCCCATTAACTGCACCTTGTTTGGTTTAATTCCAACAACATACATATTCGATTTAGCATAGTTTAATTTTAAGCTTGAAATAAGAAAAAACCAATTAAAGGTGCGAAGGACAATTGCAATATTCTCCTTAGACCATTGTCCGAGAACATCCTTCTTTCTCTTTTTCCTCTTCTCAATCCTCTCTACCAATCCTTATATCTTCTTCTTCTTCTTCTTAGGTTTGGTTGGTTTGAGGTATGGACTTGGAATACCATTGGTTATGGGCATCCTACATTTTCTTTGCTTGGGTTCACTACCTCCAAATCCGTAGTGTTAATGCATATGTTCTGAAAAGCCTCTAAGAACTCATACATGCTGTAAATCAAAAATAATAAAACAACGAACTCCACAAAATAATTGCATTTTTTATATTCACATGTGGTTAGAATATTATCCATATGGTTAACACAGAGATTAATATATTTATTTCATAACTCTTAATTTTAAGATTATGTATTATTAAAATACCCATATTACTTAAACCAGTGGCTCTGATACCACTTCAACTGTCACAGCCCCTGACCCTATACCCCGGGATGGGAGCTGTGAATATCGAACGGTGGTATCAGGTGTATGTTATTATTCAAATATTTAGCAACGGAAATTCATCAGGACCATAGTTAGGAAAATTACAGAGTTATAAAAACACCATGATTCTTATTTCATAAACTGAGAATAGAACCCATTTTTATACAAACATAAGTTTTATAGAGATAAACCCTAATTTACAAAACACATTTTTTTATTCTGGTGACAATCCACTTATTTAAGCTGAAGGCCCGCATGCATTATTCCTGTCTCTCTGATAAGTCACCAGAAACATGTTTAAAATATTTGATCAGCAAGAAATACTGGTGAGTACATTCATTTCTAGATGACCATTTTACAGTTACAACATTAACATATTTTACACCTTTATGCTTACAAATTAACGAAAGGTACTTGTCACTCAAACGCATCTGTGCATGTGGTAATATTAATAATTGGTGAACACTTCTCCAATAAGTAACGTGTAATAGCCCATTAAGCAAGCCTTGTATACAAAACCCCCATAACTCCAACAGTAACCATCTCGTAAGTCTACATAGACTTAATCACTGTAATGTAATTAAAATCTTTTAAAAGTGTTTTGAAAGCATTTGGACTATTTTTCATCAGTTTAATATGTTTTAAAATTCATCATGACAGTATTGGAAAGCCAGTTATTTCACGCAAATGTGAGTTGTACAAAAACTCGAATGTCTCATCTTGAAAGTTTATATGCAAAGAGTTTCTTGGTATTAAGCACCTAGTTAAACACAATGTAGTATATCCAGATTAGTATAAACCAATAATTAGAACGATAATCATGATATTAGAAACTTTACACGATGGCACAATGTCTTACCTTGTTCAAGCAGAGCTTCTGGATTCGTGTACGAAGCTTCTTTTGATCGGATTGGTTATGACTACTCGAGGTATTATACCAACACTCCTAATATGTGAGAAAGTGAGAGGGGGCAGTGAAACTTTGGACGAGAATTGAAGGTCTGATTTCCACCCTATTTATAGCTGAAATTGGGTCCCTTCGCCAATGGTGAAAACTGACAACAAAAGAATTCGGGTAGTGCGAAGGAATTATAGGGTTGACTGGCGTGCCACGTGGCTATAATTCCTGATTTCCACTCTTAAAATGGCTATAATTCCGGATCTTTCGACAATAAAAAATCATGTCCCGTAGCGCGAAGATTATTTAAGTAGCCTTCGTGTAGTGTGAAGAACAACAAAATTTTCTGGATAATTATAAGTCTTCGAGTATCACGACGAGGCTTGGGCTTACTTTTAGCATATGACGATGAATCTGGTTTTTCAAAAATACTAAGGCAGCTCGCGGCGATGTGAGTGTGCGAAGTGCACCATCAAAGCGCCACATTGCGCCCTCGCACTTCCCCCTCGCCCGAGCCTGTGCGCGTCGGGTGCTTCGCACCCTAACTAGGAGCACTAAGAGTGTCTTGTCATATAGGAATATTATAAGGTGAGCTCTCTTCCTTATAAAGAGCTTACAAGTTTTGTAATATAGCGATGTGGGACAAGAACCTACTTTTTTTATTTATATCAAGGTGGAATGGTTCCCTTTTCTTCCAATGTACGATGAAAACTCACTTTCCCTTTGCTTATATTTGGATAGTTATAGGCTCCTTATTTTAAAACTCGTCCTTGAGATTTGTTGGAATAAGTATGAATACTTTTTTTTCATTTCTGATTCTAATTCCTAAGTATATTCTGGTATGCATCTTGAATCCCACTTCACTTTGACCAGAACGATTCAACTTTTTGCAAGGGTTTCTCAACAATTTCAACTTTTGTTTACCTTTATAAATTGAAGGGGAACTGTCGCACCCAACCTACGATGGAAATGTCGGGTTCGAACCATTGGTTCACAGCTTACAAGGTACTATCATACAATTTAAAACAATATCTAATTATTCATTAATTTCAAAATTCCAATCAAGTACACAAAGTTTAAACAAATTACCAAGCAATCCAAATTTAACAACCATTCAAATAAAAATGTCTTTATTAAGTTAACTAAGGTCTCTCTAAGTGCTTTTTCACCTTAGCTTCAAACCAAATGATAACCTAAAAATGCGTACAAAATAATATAATTTGTTAACATGAGGTTGAGTGAGAAAAGTCACATAATTTGATATAATAATGATATATAAATAAAAGAGCAAAATTGATATTGTGGGTATAAATCAGTCAAACCATGAGCAAATAAAGGGTGTCAATTCACCATGACTCAAGAACATGGGCTATGGCTATTATGACATTAGATGATCATACTATAATGTGATTATAATGGACATCTCCGAATGCGATAAAATAAAACAACTAAACAAGTAGCAGTTAGTCATTCAATTGATAAACACATAATATTCACAGTTTGCTAGTGAATATATAATATAATATATAAATACTAGTAAGAACGCAAATGTCCCCTATCACACCCCAACCTAAGGTAGAAGTGCCGGGGTGCGAACCGTGGTTGACAGCTCACAAGGTACTATCATAAAATGCAAAAAATAACAATATCTATTTAATTTATTTATTTCAAAATTTTCAAATATGTGCACAATTTCCAACATGACATTAATAATTCAAAACAATTAATAATTCCCAACTAAGAAAAATAGAGCAAATATTATTTATTTTCTTGTCTAAGGTCTTTCTATGCATTCTTTACCTTAGCTTCAAATCAACTGATAACCTGAATATGCGTAGAAAATAAACATAGAATTTATCATCACATGTTGAGTGAGATAATCATCAGTTTTGACACTAATAATAATATATACAATAAATGATAAAAGATAAATGCGCAAACAAATAATGTGAGTAATAATCAATCAAATCGTGAGCAAATAATGTGTCGGTTGACCGTTGCTTTGCGAATTGGCCATTGGCAACTATGACTAGCATAAAATGTGAGTGTTGGTTGACCATCACCATGTGAATCGGGCTTTGGTTACTAAGATAGCGTATGGTCATTCTTTAATGTGATTATGATGGACCTCTCAGAATGCGATAAAGTAAACACTTAAACAAGTAACAATTATCATTTAATTGAAATAAACATAATATTTACTTTAGCGAGTTTGTGTATATATATGATATAAAAATATGAATTAGATACGCATATGTCCCTAAAATGTTTGAAAACAGTAAGATAAAAAAGGGAATGATATATCACCTTATTGCTCAGGCGAGTGTGCGAGAAATAAGAATAAGAGCATGATGAAACGAACGAACCGTCCTTTAACATGCTGACTGAGATAAAGTGAACAGACCTAAAACTTAGAGATAATAAACTATGATTAAAACCGAGAACATAGTCACTGGAATCGATCCAAACGGATGTCTAGAACTCCAGTTATGAGATATTTAACGTTTAAGCGAGCTGGTAATGACCAAAATCCAAACAACGAGTCAGAAGTCAGGTTTTGGTTAGTAGCCTTAAAATCTCGAAATAAAAATAAAGTCTTCTGGACCGAAATTCATTTCTAACCAGAAGTGATATAAAACGATTGGTCAAAGTTGCTGACCAATATGCCCTTAAACGGGTTGGAGCCAAATTGACCTGTCAATTCCCCTCAATCTCAGAAATTGATTGAGGGTTATTAACTAATGAGTAGTAATGAAAAAACTTACAGTAAACAACTTTACCCAGAAAGTTTTTGAATCGATGGGAAAACGAAGTCAAAGGTCGGTAATACATCAAAGTCAAACACCAACACTTTTATCTTTGAGTAATATAGCAAAAACGGAGGAGAAATTGGTTGTATAATGAGGGTGACGGCTAGGAGAATAAATATTAGGGTTTAGTTAAGATTTTGACAGATTATTTATGTCTTGTTTATATAAAATAGGTAAGCATAAGTCAATTTTAGTTAATAAGCTCGATTAGTAACCGAATATCGTTTTAATGATTAAATCAGCTGTAAACTCATCAAGATTCGTTCTTGTTGAAGGGGTTATTGAATGTGGACACGTACCAAGTCTAGATTAGTTTTCTGGGGGCTTAAATCAAGTTATTCGGTCCAAAAATAACCTATTTTGCACCAAAATACGAACTAGGAGTTAAAATAACAAAACAAAACTAAAAGTCTTTTGGTCCGAACGCTAGTTTTGACCAGAAGATTCAGTAATCAAATAGTCAAAGAATTTGATTATTATGCCCTTAAACCGGCCGGGATCAAATTGACCACCGAGAATCCCTTAATTTGCCAAATTGATTGAGGGCTTTTATTCTATAGATAAAAATCTATAATATTGAAGAAGACAACTTACCCCGGATATGAATAGAAGGATGAGAAAATCGTGGTCAAAGATGCCTTTAACACCAAAGTCAACTAGTCTTGAAAGATTTCGATTAAACTTGAAGAATATGATAATGGGGGAGAGGAATTCGTGGGATTTGAGAGGGCGACGGCCAAGAACAATAGTTTTAAGGTTTTTGATTGTATTTTGGTTAAAATTACAGAGATAATTCTTATTAATTTAGTAATCAAACTCGATTAGGAAAGCGAATAAGCAATTGATGACCAAATCGGTTCTATTAACTCAAATATCTTGGTGTGATGAACAAGAAATGGATGTAGACACTGTATAGTAATAAATGAACAAAAAATAAATGTTTGCTGATCTGACTGTCGGTTGCGATACGCAACGGCTAAGTACTCCCCTCGTTGCGTATTTCCATAAGGTTTTGTTTTTTTGGCAAAATCGTAGTTCCTGAAATGCTTTTTTTTTGCTATTTTAAACGATTTTAAGAGTTTCTAAGGGTTACTTGGCATGATTGAAAATTATAAAATTTGAAAGTTATGAAATTATAAA
Source organism: Bidens hawaiensis (assembly GCF_021521415.1). Lineage (NCBI taxonomy): Eukaryota > Viridiplantae > Streptophyta > Magnoliopsida > Asterales > Asteraceae > Bidens > Bidens hawaiensis. Next base: position 104,484 of record NW_027505158.1, read on the forward strand.
GTAAGTTAAACAAAATTAAATACTAATAAATGCATGCTTTATTAAAACGAAAGATCCAAATTACATTCCTAAATCGGGTAACCAAATACGAATATGAATACGATAAAGCCGAAATGTTACAGGTACTTTTAGTGGTTCATCAGCTAAGCATTTCCTTAAGTTTCTTCCATGAAATACATCGTGTATACATGTCATCTCTTCTGGTAATTCTAGCTGATAGGCTACTGGTCCAATTCGTTTAATAACTTGGAATGGTCCAACAAACCTTGGACTCAGCATTCCTCTCTTGCCGAATCCAATTACTCCTTTCCATGGAGATACTTTCAGTAGCACTTTATCTCAAACTTGAAATTCCAATGGTTTGTGTCGATGGTCCACACAACTCTTCTGACGACCTCGTGCAGTCTTCAATCTTTTCTTGATTTGATTTGTCCTGTCTGTGGTTCTTGTATAATTTTAGGACCTGATAATTGGTTTCTTCCTATTTCTGCCCAACACACTAGGGTTCTGCACTTTCGTCCATAAAATGCTTCAAATGGGGCAGTATTAGTGCTTGTATGATAACAGTTATTATAGGAGAATCTATTAGTGGTAGATGGTCATCCCAATTTCCACCAAAATCTATTACACACACTTATAGCATGTCTTCCAATGTTTGTGTGGTCCTTTCATTATGACCATCAGTCTGTGGGTGGTACGCTGTGCTCAAGTTTAACCTTGTTCTCATGGCTATTTCAAAAACGAAAAGTAAAATGACTATCTCAATTAGATACAATGGATTATGGAACTCCATGTAATGAGACGACTTTGTCTACATACAGTTTAGCTAATTGTTCCATTTTAAAAGTTTCCTTCATTGGTATAAAATGAGCTGTTTTTGTTAATCTATCCACAATCACCCAATTTTGTCATTACCTCTTATTGTTATATGTAGTTTAGTAACAAAATCCATTGGTATTAGTTCCCATTTCCATTCTATCATTTCCAAATGTTGAAAAATAATCTTGATAGCTTTTGATGTTCAGCTTTAACTTGCGAACAAGTTAATCATTTCGAAACATAACTAGTTATGCATTTTCTCATTCCTATCCACCAATAGATTTTCTTCAAATCTTTATACATTTTATCTCTTCTGGGATGTATCGTGCATTTAGATTTATGGGATTCTTTGAGAACCTTTTCGGCCTATGATTGATACCCATATTATGTTCCCCATTCGGAGAATTTTATCATTTCGTTTAACTAGTTGATCAATGGTACGATTTCTTTTCTCATCAGCAATGATATGAAGTTTTAACCTTAGAGCTCGTACTTTTTTAGGTTTTTCATGCTCTTTTCGCTTAATGCATCAGCTACTACATTAGCCTTGCCTTCACGATACTTGATTTCACAATCATAGTCAATAAGAATTTCCATCCAACGTCTTTGTCTCATGTTGAGCTCTTTTTGCCCAAAAATATTTTTTAAACTTTTATGATCTATGAATACAGTAAAATTACCACCATACAGATAATGTCTCTAGATTTTAGGGCAAAATTTATTGCTCTCAATTCAAAGTCATGTTTTGTATAGTTCTCTTCATGTTTCTTTAGTTGTGTGGATGCGTAAGCAACTACTTTTTCATGTTGCATCAGTACATATCCCAATCCTGATTTGGAAGCATCACAACAAATTGTGAAGTCCTTAGTTCCTTTTGGTAATGCAAGTATCGGGGTATTTGTTTACTTTTTCTTCAAAATGACAAAAGCTTCTTCTTGTTTGGGTCCCCATTCAAACTTGACATTTTCACACGTCAACTTTGTTAACGGAACTACTATTCAGGAAAAATCTTGAATAAAGCGTCTATAATATCCTTCTGATCCTAAGAAAGTTCAAATTTCTGTAGAGTTTTAGGAATTTCCCATTTAGTGATAGCTTCTATTTTGGTAGGATCCACATGAATACCTTCATGGTTAATCAAATGACCTAGAACTTGTACTTTTTGTAACCAAAACTCACACTTTAAGAATTTAGCGTAAAGCTTCTCTTTTCTCAGTTGTGTTAAAAGTATACAAATATGTTTGACATAATCATCACTATTTTGGAATAAATAGGTATATCATCTATAAAAACGATTACAAATTTATCCAAATACGGTTTACAAATCCGATTCATCATATCCATGAATGCAGCTGGAGCATTGGTTAGACCAAACAACATAACTATAAACTAGTGGTGACCATATCTCGTTCCAAAAGCAGTCTTAGGAATGTCTTCTTCTTGTGCTTTTAATTGATGGTATCCTGAGCGTAAATCAATTTTAGAAAAATATCAAGCTCCTTGAAGTTGATCAAATAGATCATCAGTTCTCGCTAGTGGATATCGTTTCTTAATTGTGACCTTATTCAGTTCTCGATAATTGATACACATACTCATTGACCCTTCTTTCTTTTTTACAAATAGCACTGGTGCTACCCTGGTGATGAGCTTGGTCGTATGAAACCTCTTCTTAGCAATTCGTCTAATTGCTATTCAATTATAACATTTCTTTTAGCTTTAATTGATATGGTTCTTTAGCAACTTGTGCTTTTCCGGGTATCGCATGAATTCTAAATTCTACTTCATGATCAGGTGGTTGTCCAGTAGATCTTCTAGGAAGACATCAGAATATTTCGATATTACCGGAATTTCCTTTAGTTATTTTCCCTTTGTGCAAATGATTACAAAAGTCATATACACTACGCCTTGCTTCCTTAGATAGTTTTCCGCTTTCATTACCGATATCAACTTTTTAGGCCTTGAAACTTTGTCTCCTTAAATTGTAATCGTTTCTCCTGTTGACGTATGAATCTCCACATAATTCTTATTACATTGGATTTGAGCATGATTAGCAGCTAACCAGTCCATTCCTAATATGGCATCGAATCAACCAAATTCATGGGAAGTAAATTTACTTTAAACTTGCGACCTAGTAATTCTATATTTTCTTGTTGAAGTACTTCACAAATATTAATGGAATTCCCGTTTGTTGTTTCTACCATGCATACTTGATTAAGTTTGATTAATGATTGATCTAGGTCTTGGCAAAAAGTTGTATTTATGAAACTTTGATATGCTTCAAAATCAAACAATACTTTAGTGTAAACGTCATTAATAAGAAACATACCCGTAATGACAGCCAGAATCATTGCTGCTTATTGCGTAGTAAGCTGAAAAGCTTGCACATTATTCTTAGATCCATCTTCATTCGTTGCTTTGTTGTCATCACCTTTGTCAGTTTCGGGCATTCTGGACGAATGTGGTCAGGTTCTCCGCAGTTATAGCAAACACGAGTTTCTTTTCTCCTACATTCTTCATCCTTATGACCAGCCATCTTATAATAATTGCAGTACTTAGTCTTTTTTAAGGCTCATCTCCTTGAATGCCTATTTCTGCATATTTTACAAAAAGATTCTGTGTAGGACTGACCTACTCCTTTCTTGTTATCCGAATGAAGTTCTTGGGTAATTTTCTGGGATATCTCCTTCTTGTTCTCTTCCCATGTTCGGATGAATCCTTCTGTCATGGTATTGGCTAGCTCAACTGTTTCCTCAATAGTTTGAGGTCTAGTCGACTTTATCAGATCACGAATTTCAGTTACTAATCCCCAAATATAGCGAGAAAATAGTACTAGTTCCGACGAAGCCAAAGCCGGTACCATTCTTTCATATTTAAAGAATTTTGTCGTATACTCACGACAATTCTCACTCACCATCTTGTGGTTTAATGTAACATCTCAGAAAAACCCATAATTATTTTGGGATAAATATGTCAACTTTGAAAGTTGGAGGATTAAAAATATTTCCAAGATAAGTCATGGGGAAAATTAGATAAGAAAAATAAATATTTCATATCAAGTAGGAAATCCATCCCACATGGAAAGGTGGAAGAAAATGGAAGTATTTCACATGGGTATAAATAAGGAATGGAACTTTCATTCCACATGGAAACAAGGAAAGAAATGAAAGCTCTTTATAAGGAAGCAAGTTTCCATAATAATGTTTTAATGTGGCCAACCACTATCCAAAGTCCTAGAGGAGGGTGCGAAGCACCCGACGGGCACGCTCACAGACTCGGACTCGGACTCGGGCAATGGGCGTAATGTGGCGTTTTGATGGCGCACTTTACACTTCGCACGCTCACATCGCAGTGAACCGCATAAGGGCCACTTTAGTATTTTTGGAAAATGGAAGTATGACCAAGAAGCGGCAAGTTATCAAAGACGAGGGACCAAAAGTGAAAAATCTGATTCCAAGACCTATCGCGCTACGCGATGAGCTCAGGAATAGCATCAACGCGCTACGTGATGCTCTTCCCCAAAAATAAGAAGAAAGGGGGCGTCGCGCTGCGCGATGACCATGGATCAAGGGGCATCGCGCTACGCGATGATCCCATTAAGCAACCGGTGCCACGTGTCAATACGTGGAAGCATCTCAACAATTGCGGCGTCGCGCTATGCGATGCCTTAGGAAAAAGGACCATCGCGCTACACGATGGTACCAAAACTCGGCTATAAAAGGGGAGGCTCACGGCATTTCAACACACACATCAAACACACACTTTTACACACACTTAGCCTCGGTTTGCGTGCCGGTCTCGTGGAACGTGCCAAGCTCCGAAGCTTTGACGGTTTAAGATTTAGTACGCGACATAGAGTAGGAGTGCCGCTCGATCAGTCATAGGCATTTAACTCTGAATACACGTGCGAGGTAGGTGTTCTGATTAAGTTATTATTTTATTATTATGGCTTAGACCATAGTCGGGGGTATAGCCCAAACCTTGATTACTGATAAGCATAATATAACTTTTCATAAGCAAAGGTTGTAGACAAATTATTGTTTCTTCATGATTAAGAAACGTGAGCATTCTCATACAACGATTATAGATAAAGTAATGTTTCTTCTGGAAGAAGAAACCTGGTATAGATGTTTCGTCATGAAGAAGAAACCTTGCATATAACTGATAAATAAACAAAAGGACTAAAAGTCCAAATGTTTTATACAAATAAATGATTTGTCAAGGTTAAAGCTATGCAAAACCGACTTAAGGTCTACTGAGTTAAATCAGACTTAGAGTCTGTTGAACTGAATCATACATAATGTCTGCTAATCAGACCTAAGGTCTGCTGATTAATCAAATATATATTTATACAAACCTATTACAAATATAGGTTAACAACATACTGACAGGAAAGGTTTTCAAACGTCACCGAACTGACAACACCAGGTGAATACGTTAAACCTTCTGAACTGATTTTACTCTTGAAATAAACAAGTTGTTTATTACAAAGAGTCTGGTAAATGTTCGCATAAGATTTCGTGTCTCTAAACTCGTTATAATACAAAATAGATAATAAAAAGCAACTCATACCGAATACACATGTGTCTGGATCCAAACATAACTGATAATTGGCATACAAAACCAAGTCAGCCATAACCGGTTCTCCAACACGGTAACATAGCCTAGGGGAAGGTTGTCTCCGAACAGGGGCTATGTACTCGGGGAACTCTTGAATTGTGTGTGTAGGGCAGTGGTACAAATCCCAGGAATGGCAGGCGTTCCTGCTGAGCTTGTGAAACAGAAAACTATGTTTGTATTTAACCACTGCTATAAACTGTTTTATTGAGTCAATGATTCACCAGCTTTGTGCTGACGTATTTTTCCCCACATTTCAGGAAAACTGCAAAGTATAGAATTGACAGGCAAGACTAATAGAAGATTGGAGACATAGTCATTAGAGGTGATCTGATGGCTCAGATATTTTATTCAAAATATTATAAATTATATTTTAAAATGACATGTATTTGAAATATCAAAACGGGTATTCAACTCCTGAGTTTTCAATATAATATTTTATCTGAAAAGACTTCCGCTGATATTTTACACAAATATTCAAACGGGTATTCTAACCCGACATTTTATAAATAATTATTATATTTTAAAGACTTCCGCTAATAATCTGCAACTCTGATATATTTTCAAAACAGATACCAACTAACGGGTGTCGCACCTAGGCCCTAAGTCGGGGTGACAAGTTGGTATCAGAGACATCGGTCTTAGCGAATTAGGTATTTATTTATACCTAGGCTTTGATCAAAAGATAAATATCTGGATCATCGGTCTTAGCGAATTAGGTATTGATATGTTAGTACCTAAGCTTTAATCATTTATATGATAAGTATGGATAAGCAATAACTGGTAGTTTACCTATCCCTAAGTAATAATCTGTACAGATTATACACCGCTACATGCGAGCGAGTTTGAGTTCTGCAGGTTATATTATGCGCATGGTAGCTATGGTGGCGTCCTGGAACAGGTTCTCCCGAGGTTGCGGCCGCGAATGAAATGCTATACGGTCGTTTGGATACTACTCAGCTGTTGAAGATTCTGCACACAAACCAGGGGAGTAACCCGTTCTTTGTTTTAGTCTTGTATACTTTATTTTTATTTTATGTTTTATTTTTATTTTATTTTATTTCTTTTCCTTATACTCATCGAGGACGATTTCGTTCTAAGTGTGGGGATGGGGATTTATTTTACTTAGTTGTAGGAAAATTTTTGAAAAATAAATAAATAAACAAAAATAAAAATAATAAAATAAAAATTTGAAAAATTTTGAAAAAATAGTCCCTTGAAATTTGTTTTCTCTACGTTAAGCAGGAGATGATATTATTACCGAGTAGTGGTTATTTTATAACTTCTTGGTGTTTTCAATATATATATATATATATATATATATATATATATATATATATATAATAAATAAGAACAGTGCCCATTAGACCCGCACGTAATGTATGGTAACCGAACGGTTTACACTCAGTAATCGTGTGTCGGTAGGCTCAGCCTTTGATAATGAAAGGGCGGTTTGGTTGTTGACCTAATTGAACCTCTTAAATGGCCTGACTATAGTGGGAAACATCTTAGGGGTTTTGTTTGTTTAATCAAGCCTCGAGTCACATGATCGTCTGTATATATTAGTTGTTTTATCTTTTGTATTTGTTTCTGTTCATGCAAAGCCATGTAATATGAGAAAAGAAAAAAAAAGCCAAAAGGCAGAAAAAATAATAAAAGAAAGAATGCATTTGTAATTGCGTGCACTTGAAAGAGAGCTAGAGTTTATAGTTTGTATATGAGTCGAAATGTTTAATCATGTGGCAAAAGGTTTAAGTCAAGTTGGGGTGGCTCGGCCCGGTAAAACCATAATGGAATTGGTGAAGTGGCAGTAGGGCTTTTAGGTGTGGGTTCCACTTAGTCATACAAATTAATAGAATTGCCACCCTTATTTGCCTTGGTAAGTATTGGGGGCATGGGTTTAAAGTGGACAGCAATACCGGCAATCGACCTGATCTAGCTTATTAGGTGAAAGTTGGAAGGGGTAACGGGTCACTTGTTCTAATACTTTAAAAAGAAAAAAAAATTATATTAATAATAATAATAATAAATAAATAAAGCCAAGAGTGGTCGGTTGAACTCGGATATGATCCTGTGTAGAACTCTTTTTCAGGGACGAAAAAGTCTTAGGTGTGGGGATATTTGATGTGTTGTAAAACACACGTATTTTCCGCACGTTTTATCTACGTATTATATTATATTTTATATGTTTTAACTCGTTTTAGATAGTTTTACATACATTTATTAATCTTGTAGGTTTTGGGTGAAAGAAAGAAAGAAACCGAGCTTTTGGAGCAGTTTACGAGCATTTTACGCATACGTTTTCAAGTAAACAACTCAAGGCCCGACCCGTATGCATCATGGAGGCCCAAGACCCTATTATATTATTACATAAAAAAAATTAAAAAACCTTAAGATACAGCAGTAGCTGCGATCGCCAGCAGCAGGAAGAGCAAGGGAGGAAAAACTTTTTTCGGCTTAGGGTTTGAAGGTTTTGTCGGCTAGGGAAGGAAGAAGAAGGCAAGGACAAGTCTCGGGATCATTCACCATCAATTTTACAGCCAAGGAGCAGCCCGGAATCACTCCATATCCTTCTATCTTTTACATTGTTCATCATATTATTTTACTTGTTCAAATGACTACATAGTTTTGCAATTGTGTTAGAGATTGACTTGTTTATGATTGTTATTGATTGTTGGATGATTGTTAAGATGTTTGGTATGAGTTTAATGATGTGTTTATTAATTTTTCATGGCTGTCCAAATAATATGAGAGGCTAATTTGCTAGTTCTACCTAGGAAAGATGAAAATTGTTAGTGTTTGATAGGTTTTATAGATTGTTTGATTAATAGACCTTAATTGTTATTGTAAAGTTTGATTTAGACATGAAATAGGTTGTGTTTAGTGGCTGGAAATTTTAGTGATTCATTGCATAAACCCCGTGTGTTGATTGATTAGTTTTGTATTGATTGATCGGTGCATTGTTTGATTCTAGACTTGGTGTTTAGGGTTTGTTGCGGTAGGAACAAACGTAGGGTTTTGTTGCATGATTTATTGGAATAAGTACAGCGGTTAGACACTTTCTTTGAGACCGAGAGGTGATAGGAAGTTAGGGTCATCTCATTGCCTTTATATGCTAGAATAAGGATTGCGTGAGAGCGAGTTTGTTTCTAGTCAGGTTTAGGTGTTTTGAGTGACTAGTTGATCTATTTTAGTTTAAGTTGAATTGTTCCTCTATTCTTGGTTGTGTAGTATTCATTTCCATTAGGGTCGAGTTTTGATGAGACCGAGAGGTGATCCTTCATTAGAACACGTTAGCAATTGTTTCCCGGTTTGGTCGTTTTAAGCGATTTTGAGTAGTTCAGGCTTGTTGAGTGAGACCGAGAGGTGATCTAGTGAGCCCGAGCGATCCTTAGTCGTGTCATCTTTGGGGACTGGTGTCTTGAAGTCATTCAATCCATTAGCTTGTTAGGCCTACAATTTGATTCAGACCTAGGTAGACGTTTTTCTCCATCCTAAGTTAACACAGTTAGTTTTCCGTTAAGTTTTCTATTTTTGGTAAGTTTTGTTAGTTAGTCCAGTTAGTTCAGTTAAGTTAAAAGAAATCAAAAATCAATATAATATTATTCTAAGGTAGGTTTTGTCTAGGGTTAGTAATCATTAGCGTCTTACGTGTCCACGTGTTCGATACTCGGACTTCCTAGGTCTATACTACTTGCGATCGGTACACTTGCCGGTTGTGTGTGGTTTTAGGATTTTCGTTTTAATATTAAAGCTTAGTTGTGAGGGTCATTATTATAGGGTTATTAGACACACATCACTAAGCAACATCTAGTCAAAGTGAAAGAGATGACTTATAACACTATAGATGAGATGAAAGAAAAGAAACAACACTCAGAACTGATATAATATTGATTGTCACAAAAGACAACAAAGAATGGAAAAGATATCAAGAGACGTCAATATTGTTGTATCAGCCATAGTTGATCAAAAAGTTAAAGAAAAAGAGTTTGGGAATGTTCAAGAAATAGGAATGATAGTATATAGAAATATGATTAAGCAAAAGTACAAAGGTAATGTCAGAATATAAGGAAAATAAATGATTGAGGTCAAGAGATGGGATTGATTCGACAATCGAATCCAAGAAGCAATAGTGCTAACATTGGTAAATGTTTAGAATACAAAAGGTAAGGTAAATAATTAAACACAACTGGCCATTGTGCTTAGCAATTTACAATTACTTATGATATTCTGAGATATTAACTAGTTACGTTATAGAAGATGTAAAGTTAGCATAAATCTGAGAATTTTCATTAAAGGTTAAACACGAGAGTCAGATTAGATGGAATCTAATCACAGCTTAACAAGGTAAGAACATCCAAACCTAAGTCAAACGAATCTCGAGGACGAGATTCATTTCAAGGTGGGGAGGATGTAACATCTCGGAAAAACCCATAATTATTTTGGAATAAATATGTCAAGTTTGAAAGTTGGAGGATTAAAAATATTCCCAAGATAAGTCATGGGAAAAATAAGACAAGAAAAATAAATATTTCATATCAAGTAGGAAATCCATCCCACATGGAACGGTGGAAGAAAGCGGAAGTATTTCACATGGTTATAAATAAGGAATGGAACTTTCATCCCACATGGAAACAAGGAAAGAAATGGAATCTATTTATAAGGAAGCAAGTTTCCATAATAATATTTTAATGAGGCCAACCACTCTCCATAGTCCTAGCGGAGGGTGCGAAGCACCCGACGCGCATGCGCACGGACTCGGACTCGGACTCGAACGATGGGCGTAATGTAGCGTTTTGATGGCGCACTTTGCACTTCGAGAGCCGCTTTAGTATTTTTGGAAAATGGAAATATGACCAAGAAGTGGCAAGTTATCAAAGAAGAGGGACCAAAAGTAAAAAATATGATTCCAAGATCAGAAGAAAGGGGGCGCCGCGCTGCGCGATGACCAGGGATCAAGGGGCATCACGCTACGCGATGACCCCATTAAGCAACCGGTGCCACGTGTCCAGCCACGTGTCAATACGTGGCAGCATCTCAACAATTGCGTCGTCACGCTACGCGATGCCTTAGGAAAAAGGACCATCGCGCTACACGATGGTACCAAAACTCGGCTATAAAAGGGGAGGCTCACGGCATTTCAACACACACATCAAACACACACTTTTACACACACTTAGCCTCGGTTTGCGTTCCGGTCTCGTGGAACGTGCCAAGCTCCGAAGCTTTGACGGTTTAAGCTTTAGTACGCGATATAGAGTAGGAGGCCGCTCGATCAGTCATAGGCATTTAACTCTGAATACATGTGCGAGGTAGGTGTTCTGATTAAGTTATTATTTTATTATTATGGCTTAGACCATAGTCGGGGGTATAGCCCAAACCTTGATTACTGATAAGCATAATATAACTTTTCATAAGCAAAGGTTGTAGACAAATTATTGTTTCTTCATGATTAAGAAACGTGAGCATTCTCATACAACGATTATAGATAAAGTAATGTTTCTTCTGGAAGAAGAAACCTGGTATAGATGTTTCGTCATGAAGAAGAAACCTTGCATATAACTGATAAATAAACAAAAGGACTAAAAGTTCAAATGTTTTATACAAATAAATGATTTGTCAAGGTTAAAGCTATGCAAAACCAGACTTAAGGTCTGCTAAACTAAATCAGACGTAACGTCTACTGATCAGACCTAAGGTCTGCTGATTAATCAAAAATATATTTATACAAACCTAACAAATATAGGTTAACAGCATACTGACAGGAAAGGTTTTCAAACGTCACAGAACTGACAACACCAGGTGAATACGTTAAACCTTCTGAACTGATTTTACTCTTGAAATAAACAAGTTGTTGATTACAAAGAGTCTGGTAAATGTTTGCATGAGATTTTGTGTCTCTAAAATCGTGATAATACAAAATAGATAATAAAATGCAACTCAGGCCGAATACACATGTGTCTGGATCCAAACATAACTGATAATTGGCATACAAAACCAAGTCAGTCATAACCGGTTCTCCAACAGGGTCACATAGCCTAGGGGAAGGTTGTCTCCGAACAGGGGCTATGTACTCGGGGAACTCTTGAATTGTGTGTGTAGGGCAATGGTACAAATCCCAGGAATGGCAGGCGTTCCTGCTGAGCTTGTGAAACAGAAAACTATGTTTGTATTTAACGACTGCTATAAACTATTTTATTGAGTCAACGATTCACCAGCTTTGTGCTGACGTATTTTTCCCTACATTTCAGGGAAACTGCAAAGTATAGAATTGACAGGCAAGACTAATAGAAGATTGGAGACATAGTCATTAGAGGTGATCTGATGGCTCAGATATTTTATTCAAAATATTATAAATTATATTTTAAAATGACATGTATTTGAAATATCAAAACGGGTATTCAACTCCTGAGTTTTCAATATAATATTTTATCTGAAAAGACTTCCGCTGATATTTTACACAAATATTCAAACGGGTATTCTAACCCGACATTTTATAAATAATTAGTATATTTTAAAGACTTCCGCTAATAATCTGCAACTCTGATATATTTTCAAAACAGATACCAACTAACGGGTGTCGCACCTAGGCCCTAAGTCGGGGTGTGACATTTAAGAACATAATTGCAATATTTTCTCTTTCATGGGGAGGATAAAATTTTGTTTCTACTAGTTTTTGAATTCTCTCCAAGTCATAGTATAAACTATGTCACTTCCATTCGCTTGAAGGACTGTGTTCCACCGTTCTAATGTTTCATTGCTAAAGAGATTAGAAGCATACAATATCTTATATTCTTTAGAACACTTACTAATTCTCATGGCTACTTCTGTCTTTTCTAACCAGCGCATTGCTGAAATGGCTCCTTCATTTCCAGAAAATATGGTTTACAGGTCAAGAAATCCTTGTAAATACAACCGTTGAGTTTTGGCTTTTCGGCTATTGGTTGTTTATTTCTATTTCCCTCATACACACTATCACTAGCCTCAGTGTCAGTCTTTTGTTTGTTACTCTTGGTCTTATCTCTAATTGCAGTTACTGGTTGCATAACAGCTTCAGCCATTAAAGGGATTGCATCAGCGATTCTCTGAGCTATCATATTCTCAATAGCGTTCATATTTAGAGAATTTTCTTGATTTGAATTTTCATGGTTGTGATTGTTTTCATGATTGTTTTGGTTAGAATATACTTGACTCAACATCTGAATTGAAAACAAGAAGGAAATATTAATATTGCAATTAAATAATAAAGTAGGCAAGATACTAGCAGCACATAGGCACAGAATAAGTCAAAATCGTCGATCATTGTGACATTTACTCTTTATATATATATATATGCATCATTATAATCTACATCTAATATACATTACACACCATTTTTTTCAAAAGAAAGAAATCACGATAATGAACTTAGATATATTATATTATATTATGAGTTCGGGTCTTCATGTGCATGGTTCCCAATCATAGTACTTCCAGGTAAGATTCTCCCCAATATCTCTCAGACGGTAGTAAGTTTCTATCAACTCTACCCCATAATGGCGTAGTTCCGTCGTGTTTTCCGGTGTCATGTTGGGGTAGTTGGATGTCTCAACTTGAAATGGTGTGTACGTATTGGTCATCATGGTTCGGAACTGCCAATAGCTCGTCCACCGATCTTCCATTTTGGCTTGGTTGATGAGTTCATCAGGGGGAATTATGTTTTCTTGAATTTGGGGTGGTATATCGAGGTTTTTGCATTGATATTGTCAACTATGGGTTGAAATATTTCATAGTCGGCTAGGCCTCTATTTAGCCTATCCCCAAATGGTATTTGTGTAGTCGCCTGCGACTGAGATGGTTATGGTTCTGAATGTGGTTCTGGTGTGGTGGTTGTGGTGCTATGACTACCATCCTTCTTGCTTTTTTTCCTCTTCTCAATTGTCTCTGCCAATCCTTATATCTCCTTCATTTTGGGTTTGGTTGGTTTGAGGCCTAGGCTTGGAATACCATCGGTTCTGGGTATCCTGTGTGAATCTACTATTTTCGTTTTCATTGTAACCGACCCATACTCTGATTCGATTTTTGATTTATTAATAAAAGTTTATCTTATTCGTTTATCATGTGTTAGTATCGTTACAATTTGTTATAGCTCGTTTAAATATTTAAAACATCAAGTGTTGTCGTAAAAGAACCAATCTATAAACTATAGGGACCTAACTTATGAAAAACAAAGTTATAGACGCGGAGGGGGAGGGTAAGGCCACCGTGCGGCGCGGTCCACAACAGCAGCATACCATATTTCATTATTGTTAACAGTTTCAGCTCGTTTAACCCCCAATCTTCATCCAAATCTCGTTGTATTTCAAATATGATTTGAATTCCAGAACATTCCCTAGCATATTTTATCCAAAAACCACGAATTTTATCACCTAATTTAAGATAATTATTAAGATTTAGTGTTTATCCTATTTAAAGTTCGAGTTTTAAACAAGTTTGATGATTTATTGATAAACATGAAGCTATAATTCAATTCCTATATAAACCAAGGACCTTTATCATTCATTCTCTGCTCCTAAATCATCAATTCAGCCTCTCATTCACGAATTCAAGTCCTAGTTTAAGTTTTCTACGTCGGTTGACTTTCAAAAGTCAAAGTTCTGAGTACGTTTGATTTCTCCTAGTTCTAATCCGAATTCTGGGTACGTTTGTAAATCAAAGTTGTTCTAATTCATCATAACATCAAAAGCCCTCATTCAATTTTAAATTATTGAGGGGTTATTATGTCCAGTTTAATCAAATTCGTTTTAGGGTTTATGTTAGGGTAAAATTGGGGATTTTGCAACTAAAGATCCTTCTGGTCAGAATTAGCTTTCGGTCCAAAATACTTTTATGTTTATTTTCACGTTTACATCTTACGGACTAGAACCCAAACTTAGAGTCATTGTTCAAATTCTAACCCGCATCAGCTCGCTTAAAACTTGTTTATTTAATTACTTGAGTTCTATTTATCCGTTTGTTGTGACTCTAGTGGCGTTATTCTCGGTTTGGCCTCTAGTTTGTTATACCAAATTCGCAGGTCTTTTTGTGCCAGATCATTCAACATATTAATTTCCTCGTTTATTATTATTTTATTATTATCTCGCCTAAATAATAAAGGTGAGTAATTCACACCCTTCATCATCTTTTATATTTGGGGGTAACATGCGTACCATATATATCAAAGTTTTTATTTATTTACATCTATAGCTCATCAACCACAATTCGATAATATGTGTTTATGGATTTATTGTTCATCGATGACAAGCTATATGGTTATGTGTTTATTTTTATTCTTTGGTGGTTGGGCCACCTCATCCTCATCGAGTATGCATACCTTACCCCAGGTAAGGTGGCTTCGTGCTATACCGAAAAGGCGCAAATTAATTTTATTTGGTAATTGTTATATATCATCAATGTTGTAATGGTTTATATTTACACGCGAATTGTTTGTTTTACAAAATAATACTACATCTAAACTTATGTATTGCTCACTCAACTTTATGTTGATCAAACTCTATTTTTACGTATGTTACAGGTTTGCTAGTTGAAGAATTAGGTGTTTGAGAAGACACTTAGTTTGCTCTTGGTTATTAAATACAAAGCAAGATTATATGATGAATTTTTTTTGTTTGCATCGTGATGTATTTCAATTTAGGTAATAAATTAATTAGTTATTATCATTATTATAAATAGTGTCTTGTGAGCTACTATGCAATCAGTTGCGCCCCGCCATATTCCGTCGTAGGTTGGGGTATGACAGATTGGTATCAAAACCGAATGTTATAAGATAGGTTGTTAGATGTAATGACCTAGTAGCAATCTTAGGGCCCTATACGTACATATGTGTTGCAATTGTTTATATTTGATTGCTCGTAGCTTGCTTAATTAATTATTTATTATTATATTATTAATGTACATACACACACACATCTGAGACTATACCTCACTCTCAAAATTCATTTTCAAAATCTTAGATATTATTTTATGTATGGGAAATTCCTTAAGAATTCCTATGATTTTTTATTCCTCTCTCATTGAGGATGATTCGTGTAAATGGTATGCAGTAACAAGAAGAAGGGACACACTTGTTCTCTAAACCCTTGACACAAGGCTTGCGAGCCTAAGAAAATGCAATGCGTATAAATCTCAATCACCCGCGAGACCCAGTTGCTTTCCTGGAGGGTTCAGTTAGGGTGTGAAACCTATTAGGCCAAAGCATATCACACCAAATCTCTATGAATCTACCAACCTCAATGTATCAGACGTTGTCATGTAACAATCACATTCCTCAATTATGACCATATTCGCGGTGATTTATGGCCAAGCTCAGTTTCCTTGTTAATATATTTTTGTTGAATGAATGGGTGGAGTATGTAAAACGGAGTGATTCCCGAATTACTTCAACTATTCACTTCAACACCGTCATCTCAAAATTTTTGATAAAATATTTTTTTTTTCAAAAAATCAAATTTTGATTTTTATGACTTCATTGTAATAGTCTTGGTGATTCATGGATATTTCAACAACCCATTTTATATTTTATCTATTTTTGAAAATTAATGGAATAGCACTATCCCGGTGATTCGGGAATATCCGCCTCCAAATTTAGTCTCTTTCAAATTTTGTTGGTGCATGATGTCAGTAGTTCAGTGTCTAGTGTCTGTAATCGAGTTTGTAATGTTTTGTATTTGATGTAAGCGAAGTTAGCTAACAAGTTCGCTGATATAGGCGAACTTGTTAGACAAGCGAAGTTAGGGACAACTTCGCCTGAACATGCCAGGCGAAGTTGTCGTGTTATATATTGATTAGGTTACGGCTTAATCAATAACAAAAAACATTAAGAAGTTTTGTTATTTCGAGTTTACGAGTCAGAGAGTCCTGTAATCAGTGATTGATATCACGTGTTTAAGGTTGCATTATAACGAGTATTTGTTTATTGTAACGTGTGTTCGATTGTGTTAACTCGTATCGTCTTCTACGCTCGTAACGTCTTACGTAGGGATTCCGCACCTACGTAGAACGAGATATCTCGTGTAGATCCGGCTGGGAACCTACAATTGGTATCAGAGCTTTTGCTCGATTGTGTGGTTCGGGATTATCACGCGGGTGTAGAAATCGTTCCGTTCGACTATTCGCGGGACGAGTTTTCTGAGTTTTTGTGTTAGACTCACCTCCTACAGTCATAAAAAACCCATAACACCTTCACAAACCTCGTAAAATCCAGAAATCTAACCTGCATATTCATCGTGTTCATCAGGCGAAGTTGCCGTCACTGTTCGTAGGGTTTCAGCGAAGATATAAGGTTAAGCGAAGTTATCCACAACTTCGCCTACCTTCTCAAGTTCGCCTGTATCAGCGAAGTTACCCACAACTTCGCCTACTTCACAAGTTCGCTTACATTAAGCGAAGTTATTTACAACTTCGCCAAATCAGGCGAATTTAAAAAGAAAGCGAAGTTCAGAATCAGCGAAGTTCAGACTTAAGCGAAGTTATTCACAACTTCGCCTACAGTACTGTTAAAAATAAAATTTTTATTTTTCGGGTTTCTGTGTGTTTCGTGAAAGATGTCTTCAATCAACATTACGGAACTAGTTAAGATGGAAGTGGAAGCGGGTTCGGCTACAAAGGCACCGAAGATGCTTAAGAAAACCGATTATGTAGCGTGGAAAGATCGTTTTGAACAATATGTCAAGTACCAAGATGCTAAGATGTGGGTATGCATACAAGATGGTTACATTCCACCTACTGCTGAGTATGAGGGTCGTGATCAGATAAAGAAATACAAAGAGATGGAAGAAGAAGAGAAGAAAATGTATGAGGCTGAAAGCAAAGCTCATGCTGCGATTACTATGGCTCTTCCACAAGAGATTCTACACACCTTCAGAAAGTATAAGACTGCTAGAGAGCTTTGGGAAGCTCTTGAAAACCGTTTTGAGGGTAATGTGGGAATTCGTGCTTCAAAGATTAAACTACTTAAAACCCAATTCTCGGTCTTCAAGTACTTGAAGAATGAATCACTTGATGATATCATCGCTAGATATTATCATCTGATGACCGAACTCAACAATTATTCAATTGTTTACAAAGACGATGAAATTGTTGAAAAGCTTCTTGATGCTCTCCCACCGAAATGGGAGATGTAAACTGTGTTGATGAGTGAAGACAAAGACTTTGCTGACTATGACCTGGAAACAGAAGTTAACAAGCTACGAACTTTTGAACTAAACATGGTTCGAAAAGAGACACCTACTGATCAGGTTCAAGATCCAGGAATGTATGGTGCAAAGGTTAATACAAGTTCAAGTTCGAAGTCTGATTCGTCTGCTTACTACTCAAAGGGAGAGTCGGGCGCTAACTCAACACATGAAGGTCATGTATCTCTCAACATGAATGGTGATGTATGCTTTGTAGCTGGAGGATCAAATGCTTCTAACCCTCAAGCAACCAAGAGTAGTTTTACCCAAGTGTTTCGAACAACAACTACTCAAGGATGCCCATGAGTGTTAAATCTGCTGAACAGCAGTTTGCTCTCTATGCATCCTTTATTGCTTCGTATGAAAATTACATTTAGGGTAAGATTGTTGATCCAGCAATATTGGAGGAAGACTATGATCAGATCGATGCTGATGATCTGGAAGAGATGGATCTGCAGTGGCAGATGGCGATGATTGTGAGAAGGGTTAAGAGGTTTTTGAAGAAGACAGGAAGGAAGTTTGTTGGTGAGAGACCGGGTTTTGACAAGTCAAAGGTGCGCTGTTACAACTGTCAACAGAATGGCCACTTTGCGAAGGAGTGCACGAATGAGAGAGTTGAACGTAGTCAGACCAGGTCGACACACCAGAATGGGGGTGGTAATGATAATAGGGCCATGATATCCAGACAGAATGGGGAGTATAACTGGAATCTGCATGTTGAAGAAGTCTTTGAACAGGCAAATGTGGCGAACATCGAAACTGCAGATACTGAGGAAGTGACTGGCGAAAGTGAAGCTTACATAGCAGAGGCTCAAAATGAAGCTTGTATGGCAGATGTGAAAGATCAGCTCACCGAGGTAAGTACTAAACTCCCTTGCACTAAGTGTGAAAATCTGTCTGAACAATTGACAACTATAACTGATCAGTATGTTAGTTTGGATGCTCAATTTAAAACCTTAAAAGAAGAACATCATTTCACTAAAGCTAGAGAAAATAGTTATAAAGTAAAAATAAAAGCTAGTGAAAAAGATATCAGAAGTCTTAAAGCAAATCTAGCTGAAAAAATTAAAGTAATTGATCTGAGCTATGAAGTATTAGAAGAAAAAACCAAACTAATAGCTGAAAGGGATAAACAGATAGCTGATCACCAGGTGAAAGTGGTGGAACTTAACAGGAAACTTGAGAAATTTAGAAATTCCACCGCTATACTTGATCACCTCGTTAGTGATCAAGGTTCCCCAGTTAAAAGGGGAGGAATTGGTTATCATGAAGTTCCACCACCTTACAATCATAATTACACTTATGATCCTAGTAATCAGAAATCTGTTGATGTTGATTATAGTCAGACAGTTCCGGTTAAGGTTACTATTAAAGAACCAGAAGTTAGTAAAGGCGAAACAAGTAAGCCTGTTTCAATGTTAAGATTTCTGCTCCAAGTCCTGTCTCATCAAACTCGGACAAGTCATCTGAGTCGTGTGAGACAAAAGAAAAGGCAGTGTTACCAAAAAGTGGAGAGAAACATAAAACAACTGAAAAGAAATCTCCACTAAACCCGTATGTCCCACCATAAGTGAGACAAACGGGCAGTAATACAGCCTCAACATCTAAAACAACTACTGAAAAGAAAGTTGAACACAGGAGTTGTTTCAGATGTAATCAATTAGGACACCTAATTGCTGATTGCCCTCTGAAGCAGAGATTCAGAGGTGTGAGGCCTTCAAAAACTGAAAACAGATCTAACAGTAACTATAATAGTGGTAAAACTGAAAACTCATCAAAGTTCAGAAATTGGAATAATTCAGGTTTTCAAAGAAAAAGATCTCAGTTTTTCACTGCTAACAACCAAACCATAAGTAATAATTCACTTAATTCTAGAAGGTTTGGATGGCCTCATAGTCAATCTCCAAGAAGGTATCCTTTCAGGACTTACAGAAACTATTCTGATACTAACTTTGGACAGCCAAGGTACGGGATGTATCGACCCAAGACCAATAGGTCTTGGGTCCCCAGATTTTAATCATCTGCTTTAATCGTGCAGGAACAGTTGAACAGGGCTGCAAACAATCAATGGGTTGTGGATAGCGGCTGTTCCCGGCACATGACGGGTAACAAGAAACTGTTACACGATTGGAAACCAGTTCAGGGAGGAAGAGTGAGTTTCGCTGGAGAGAGCGGTGGTAGGATTACAGGAATTGGGACGGTGACTAACGGAAAGATGACTTTAGAGAAAGTAAATTTTGTTGAAGAACTGAAGCACAATCTGCTGAGTGTTTCGCAGATTTGTGACAAAGATTACACCGTGCATTTCACCAAGAATGAAGCGATCGTGCTATATCCTGGTTTCAAGATACCAAAGGATTGGATACTTATGAGGGCTCCAAGAGAAAAGAATACGTATATAATGGACATGAGGTCGACTGCGATGACCACAGAAGAATCGTGTCTTCTGTCGAAAGCAACTGAATCGGAGTCCGAATTATGGCATAGGAGAATGGGGCATATTCATCTTCGAAAAATGAACTACCTTGTCAAGAATGGGCTTGTGCTGGGTGTTCCTCTGAAGAATTTCAACTTTGAAGATCAATGCTTATCGTGCAAAAAGGGAAAGCAACACAAGAAATCCCATCGCACCAAGAAGGTTAACTCAATAGTCAGTACCCTAGACCTACTTCACATGGATCTCTTTGGTCCCGTGAATGTAAAAAGTCTAGGGGGAACATCGTATTGCTTGGTGATCACTGATGATTTCTCTCGATACTCTTGGGTATATTTCCTGAAGTCAAAGGATGAAACGGTTCAGATGGTGATAAATTTGATTACCAAAGTTGAGAACATTATGGGAAAAAGAGTTAAATACATCAGGAGTGACAATGGGACTGAGTTCAAGAACTATCAGATGGAGCTCTTCTGCTTACAGAAAGGAATCGAACATCAGTTCAGCGCTCCGTGTACTCCGCAACAAAATGGAGTGGCTGAGAGGAAGAACAGAACGTTAATTGAAGGAGCCAGAACCATGCTGGCTGATTCGAAACTTTCTGTGGTGTTCTGGGCTGAAGCTGTTGCAACAGCCTGTTATATCCTTAATCGAGTGTTAACCGTTAAAAGATTAAATAAAACATGTTGTGAACTTATGCATGGGAGAAAGCCCAACTTGAGTGGTCTTGAACCATTCGGGTCCCCGTGTTCGATATTAAAGGCAAATTCTAAATTTGGTGAAGTAGCCGACGAAGGAATCTTAGTCGGATACGTAGTTGGGACTCCCAACAGACGAGTCTTTAATACATCGACCAGCAAGGTTGAGGTGGTCTGTAACACTGATATCACAAGTTACAAATCACCAAAACCAAGCACGGGACCTGCTGGGGTTTTCGACTATGATAGACTTTTCAAATCTTTTAACATACCTTACTTGGATTGTGCAGAAGTAGATGAAAGAATTGCTTCGAAGATGATTTTTGATGAGGAAGACAATTATGTGCAAAGACCGAAGTATGATGAATGTCAGCCTTCCTCATCAAATGCTGTCAATACCCCTGCTGCCTCTACTGAAGAGGAATTTATCAATCCGTTTCACTCTCAACAACAATCACCCACTGATGAGCTACCTTCGAACCTGGAAGACAATCTAGATGTCAGTGCGGTTCCGACTACGAGAGTTCACAAAAATCACCCATTGGAGAATGTGATAGGTGATCTGTCCGACGGTGTACAAACAAGACAAAGCTTAAATGAGCACACATGTGTTTATACAAGCATTAAAGATTCAGGCATAATCAACGAATGC
The DNA here is from genome assembly GCF_021521415.1 of Bidens hawaiensis. Taxonomy (NCBI): domain Eukaryota; kingdom Viridiplantae; phylum Streptophyta; class Magnoliopsida; order Asterales; family Asteraceae; genus Bidens; species Bidens hawaiensis. Next base: position 125,913 of record NW_027505158.1, read on the forward strand.
TTGTACACCTGCTTCATCAGCCAGATTGAACCAAAGAACTATCAAATGGCTCTCAAGGACAACTCGTGGGTCGAAGCCATGCAAGAAGAATTAGCCCAGTTTAAAAAGATGGAGGCATGGAATTTGGTTGCAAAACCAAAGAATGTGCATGCGATTGGCACAAAATGGGTCTTCAAATGCAAGAGAGATGAGAAAGGGATTATTATCAGGAATAAGGCGAGGCTGGTTGTAAAAGGTTTTAATCAGCAAGAGGGGATTGATTACAATGAGGTGTTTGCTCCTGTGGCAAGATTGGAGGCCATTCGTTTGTTTTTGGCATTTGCTGCACATAAGGAGATGAAGGTTTTTCAGTTGGATGTGAAGAGTGCTTTCCTTAACGGTAAAGTCGATGAGGTTGTGTACGTTGAGCAACCTCCGGGTTTTCCTGACCCAGACTTTCCCGATCACGTATACAAGCTAAGTAAAGCACTGTATGGACTACATCAGGCACCTCGTGCCTGGTACTCAACGTTATCCGACTACTTGCTTGAGAATGGTTTTGAACGGGGAAAGATTGATAGCACTTTGTTCTTCAAAAGAAAAGGGAGTGACTTTCTACTGGTGCAAGTCTACGTGGACGACATCATCTTTGCGGCATCAAAAGTCGCCATGTGTCAGGAGTTTGAGGCCGTCATGAAGAAGAGATTTGAAATGAGTGCTATGGGTGAACTAACATTCTTTTTAGGACTGCAGGTTGATCAGAAGAAAGATGGGATGTTCATTCATCAGACTAAGTATGTCCATGATGTTCTCAAACGCTTCAAGATGGAGGACAGCACTCCATACGATACTCCAGTCTGCGTCAATCACAAATTGGATGCTGATTCAGACAACGATGCAGACGTGGACCCAACTCAATATCGGGCAATAATAGGTTCTTTAATGTACTTAACTGCTTCTAGGCCTGATATAATGTTTGCTGTTTGTCTTTGTGCTCACTTTCAGGCAAACCCAAAGGAATCTCACTTGAAGGGTGCGAAGAGGATTCTACGGTATCTCAAAGGCAAGCCTAAGCTGGGGTTGTGGTACACGAGAGGAGGAGACTTGGAGTTGGTCGCCTACACAGATTCTGATTATGGAGGGTGCAATCAGAGTCGGAAGTCAACTACAGGTGGATGTCAGTTTCTTGGTGGCAGATTAGTGTCATGGCAATGCAAGAAGCAGACCTCAGTCGCGATTTCAACCTGTGAAGCAGAATACATGGCAGCATCTAACTGCTGCTCCCAGGTTCTTTGGATTCAACAACAGTTGCGCGATTATGGTCTGAATTTCACTCATACTCCTATTTGCATTGATAATACTGCTGCTATCTCAGTAACTAACAATCCCGTAAAACACAGTAAAACTAAACATATTGACATCCGTCATCATTTTATACGGGATTGTGCTGAGAAGAAACTGATTGTGCTCGAAAAGGTTGATACGCTAGATAATTTCGCTGACATGTTTACGAAAGCGTTTGACAAAACTAGATTTCAAAACCTTGTTGAACTGAATGGGATGATCAATCCCGAGTAACCCTGCTTTTTGTATTAGTATTAAAAAAAATCACTATTGCTTAAAATTATGTCGGTTGCCTCAGTTTGAAGGACATATCTTCGGATATGTTTGGTCCTCATTTCTACTTGTTGAATATAAGGATAGCCATTAACCAGATGACTGAAAGTGACCGGGGCGGTTTATGATGTGTTTTTATTCTTTCGCTGAAAATTAGTCGATCATACTTAGTTAGAAGGACACATACTTGTATGTCTTCGGTCCAGCTGATCCATTGGATCTTCGGGATAGCCGTTTACCTGAAAACTTCAATTTGATCGGGGCGATTGAAGTTAAAAATTTTTCCGGGAGATGAAATTATTTTTCAAGTCTACTACTTCGTAAGAAGTTCCTTTACTATGTTTAACAGAAAATTGATCCAACCTTGGAAAGTGATAGATATACTGATTCTGTGTGCTTAACTAGTGAAGTTATTAGGCCTAAAAGACTTTAGAACAGTCATTGTATGTCATGGTAGCTTTTTATGGTGCGTAAAAGTAGAAGTGATACTAACTAAATCTACTCGATTTTACGTGGAAACTTCTTAACAATTGTGCATGTCTCCATATACATCTTTCCGAATGATAGGCAGAAAAGCGATTACCCAGTCATACACGAGCCCGTGAGTGTTCTGATTCCCGTGAAGATAGCGTGTCAAGAAACTGCAGTGATCCAGATTCGGGACTTGCAGTAGTTTATCTGAAGTTTGTGTAAATACTTAAAAAAAAAAAAAATTAGTTATTGAAACATTATAGAGTTCATAATGATAAGACTTCTCAATCAAGATGCAAGATAGAGAACGGGATTAAGAGTCCAAAGATCGTAGAGTTCCTACTATTTAATCAGACACTACGGGTCGAGGTCAACTCGGGGTGACTTGGGGAAAGCCAAATACGCTTTGAGAATAGATAGGAGGTATCATAATCTCTGAGTTGTTGCCCACTTAAGTTTTGAGCTTAATTGAACCGAACCCGTATCACAGAAACGATGAAAACCATTTTAAGCTAATTACCCGCTTACAACCTGTCTCTTTATGTCATAATAAAGCTGAACACGGATCTGTGTGACAGTCATGTAGTTAGTATGATTCCTGTTCGGGTCTTTTCTAAAACATGGTAGTCCCTATCGAGACTGAAATTTGATCCCGTGTACTTTAAATTTTAAAATTTTTCTACTTATGTAGTTGTATGATTTTATATCTGGTTACTTGGTCTTGATCGTATCATTTAACACTTTAAAGGTTGTTTTTAAAACTTAATTGCAAATTGTTCAAATTATAGGGGTTTGTTTTGAAAATTTTAATACCGGCGAAGTTGTCCATAACTTCGCCTGCATTAGGCGAAGTTATCCACAACTTCGCCTGTAAAATTCTGACCCTATATAAAGAAGTTTTAAGGTCAAACTGGTTCATTATTTTCAAAACCCAGCGAACTTATCCAGCGAACTTAATCTCTAAACCCACAGCGAACTTATCGATCTTCATCTGTGTTCTTTTTCCAGTTATAATCTGAGTTATAGGTGCGTAGTGTTGATAGTATCACCTATTCGCTGTCTGTAACGTTAATCAAAGGTCGTTTCGACCCGATTCACGACCTCGTTTTTCTGAATCTTCAATAACCGATTTTCAAACGTGTTTTCACGTGGTAGTAATCAACCTAAACGTCCAAATCATCATAAAATCAAGTTTTACGGATCCGCAAGCTCAAAATTGACCAAATCACGTCGTTCGATAAACCTAACTGATGCCGTTTCATATTAGGCGAAGTTACAGTTTAGGCGAAGTTGTCCGTAACTTCGCCTGAGGTTTAACTTCGCCTGATAATTATTTTTGAAACAGTTAATGAAGCGATGTTGTGGTTAGGCGAAGTTACCATTAACTTCGCCTGGACTTTTTTACTTTACAGTTAACAAACGAAGTTAAAGTTGAAGCGAAGTTGTTTCCCAACTTCGCCCCATCTTTAACTTCGCCTATACAGAAAAGATCACAACTTCGCTCATGGTAACAGACGAACTTGTGATTTGCTTTGTCGCTTATCTAACTTAGTCTGTTTGATGCAGATATGGCTGCTATAGGTGGTGCAGGCGGTGATGACGGTGGTGATAACCAAAGACAGTTCTTCCCGGGTCACAACATGTATATAACATTAGACCCGGAGGCGAGCGGAGTTGATGATTTCCGCGAAATCATCACATTCCTACTACGCTCGCGTATATTCCACGCGATTACGACAACACTGCCAATATCCTTGCCAAACATTAAGGATTTTTGGCAGACCGTGGAATATGATTGTAGGGTCGAGCCCCCGGTGATGCGAGCAACAGTCAACAATCACATTGTTCAGTTCTCATCTGAACAGATCCGGGCGGCTTTACGATTTGGAGATGAGACGAGGGATGACCCGACAGATTTTGTGGCTCCTTTCCGTGATGGAGCGTTTTTGAGGATGGGATACTCAGGTCCCTTGGGAGTTACGCAGAGAAGGAAGGGGTTTTTACTTGACCAGTGGCGCTTTCTCATGCATGTCATGATTGTTTGCATGTCAGGGAGAAAGGCGGGCACTGATGGCATGGGCGCGACCATGCAGTCGGCAATGACTGCTCTGACTTATAATAAGCGTTACAGCTTTAGTCAGATGGTCTTCTACGAGATCGATCGACAAAGAAGAGCGGTGGCGCGTGAGAGATTTATCATGTATCCAAGATTTCTCCAAATGATCTTGAATCATGTTGCTCCAACGCTACCTCAGCGCCGACCAATCCGATACGTAGAAAGTGTGAGCAAAAGGATCTTTACCCAATGCAGATCCTCCAGTGCGAGGAGCAAACCTGAGCTCCGTCCTCGGCATACTCCACTATTTGGGTACTTGATCAACCCGGGGTATGTTCCTGCTCGAGGGGACGAGTTTCGGGACCCGGCACCACAACAACCAGGAGCACCTCAAGCTATACCTGCTGCTCCTGTTGTGTCAACGGAGGAGAACGTTGACCTTGACGCAGAGTTTGGCGGTCAAGGATTTTTTGACATAGAGAGGGTTGATCCAGAGGAGATTGTGCAAGTCTCTGTTGCACATGTTTCGGGTGTGAATGTTACTAGGGCAGCTACAAGGGTGGCTGGCTCAGATTCTGATGATGAAGTGGCCGAAGCAAGACGGATTTTGGTAACACATGAACGGACTCATGGGAAAAGGAAGAGAACTGATGATGATAGTGAGTCAGTCTATGAAGAAGAAGTTCAACAGTTGATCCGGAGATCAAGAAGGGAACGGATAGGTGCAGGATCGGGAGCCGGTGAGAGCTCGAGGGTGGTACGTTTCACCCCACCCGCACTGTCCGGTATGACAATGGTTCCCTCATCATTACAGGTTACAAGGCCAAGCGCCACGGACATTCCCGTGGTGGCTACCTCATCCTCATTTGGCCTCCCACTCACTTCATTTCAACTATCGGCTTCGGAAATCGTATCGTTGCCACCTCCAACTCTTACTCCAACGGAGGTCGTGGCACATTTTATTGAGTCGACGGTTGTGGCCACTGCAGGGTTATCGGTGACGATACCACCTGCGGTTACGTCTACTTCTGAGGTCCCGGTTACATCGGAAATCCCTCCTCAGTACACTCAAGATATATCACATCTGAGGTTTGATTTCGATGCAACCTTATCAGACTCAGAACGAATAGCAGCACTTGAACGGGTCGTGGCAGAACAGTCAAGGATTAATCTTATCCAGACCCAGGCTATTCAACGTCTAGTTGCAGAGAATCAGATGCAGTCGTCCCTGCTGGTAGAACATGGAAAAATCATAGATGCTCTGAAGGAGTTCTTGGCATCTCAGGGGGAGACGAGCTGTAAAGGCGATGAGTTGAGGACCAAGAGGAGAAATGATCGAGACGATGATCCCAATGCATCGAAAGGTGCAGGTGGTGAGTTGCCAAGAACTGTACAAGCTCTTGGGACTTCCACAACTCAGGGGGAGTCGACAACTGCAGCTAGTGGTGATGATGTGGTGGTAGTGGAGGTTGAGGAGATGGATGATGACTTTATGTGTGATGATGATGTATTACCGAGTGATGAGATAGAGAAGATTGGTGAACAGATTGTGATTGATGATGAGATAGAAGAGGGAGAGATAGTAGAAGAGAATGTAGAGCATGAGATTCCAGTAGTCGATAACGCAGATATGAGTAAAGAGATGGGAAATGATGAGACTGAATGGGAAGAGCAGCCTAGATGGAAAGAAGGATATGCTCAGTGGTTCGTCAAAACGAAGAAACCAGCGGTCCCTACTATGTTTAAGAAGACTTACAACATTAGAGGCTATGCTGAAGCGAGAAAAGGGATTATCTGCTGGATATACGATGAGCAGTTGAGGCTCTTCGTGATTAAGAGATATGATGGTATTCAGTACTTCAAAAGAATGTTGAGATCGTTGAACACACTGCCAGAATGTGAAGTGAAAGACTTAGCCAGATTGGGATTGATAAATCGAAGTGATGATAATATGGCTAGAGTCATCGGGAAGATAGTATGGAAGGAGAGTATAAAGGAAAAGAAGTTCGAGCTGCTGAAACCACAGAAGGGTAAACTTATCAAAGATAAAGATAGAGGGTTGAGAGCAGATGGCAAGCCTTGGATGATTATGAAGTATAAACCGATCCGGTGTTTGAAAGAAGTGCCGATGAAACAAATGCCCAAGGATGTGCTCAAAGAGTTGAAGTGGTGGTATGTAGATTGTGAGACAGCTGAAGCAGTGATGGAAGTTGAAGATGAACAAGAGCTGCTGAGAGTCTATGATCCGATGCATCTAGTGAACCTGTCTCGAGCTGATCTGCAGGTGCTGAATGAGAAGAAAATCTTTTATATTCCTGCTTGGAAAGACGAAGCGAGGAAATATCAAAGAGTTGTTTCGGTATGTGTACGAGAAGGAGTGAATGCTTAAAGATGAAGATTCAAGATTGTTGAAGATTACAAGACACGTGCTTGAAGATAAAGAGATGAAGCTACTGCCAAGGGGGAGTCTGTTGGTGCATGATGTCAGTAGTTCAGTGTCTAGTGTCTGTAATCGAGTTTGTAATGTTTTGTATTTGATGTAAGCGAAGTTAGCTAACAAGTTCGCTGATATAGGCGAACTTGTTAGACAAGCGAAGTTAGGGACAACTTCGCTTGAACATGCCAGGCGAAGTTGTCGTGTTATATATTGATTAGGTTACGGCTTAATCAATAACAAAAAACATTAAGAAGTTTTGTTATTTCGAGTTTACAAGTCAGAGAGTCCTGTAATCAATGATTGATATCACGTGTTTAAGGTTGCAATATAACGAGTATTTGTTTATTGTAACGTGTGTTCGATTGTGTTAACTCGTATCGTCTTCTACGCTCGTAACGTCTTACGTAGGGATTCCGCACCTACGTAGAACGAGATATCTCGTGTAGATCCGGCTGGGAACCTACAAATTTATTTAAATGTTTACACATTACATTAATGCATCAAGTATCCTCTTAAAGTTATTTTAACATTTAAATTTTCATACTTCACCAATAATTATCCTTTAAATTTATGTTGCAATTTTCAATTATAATCTTATTTTTGAAATATTTTCATTTCAATCATAGATTTTTATTTCCATATAAAAATATGTTTGTTTAAATTATGTTTATCATTTTTGCAAAATTGATCCTCAAGCTCAATATCAATTTGCTAAATGGTTAAGACATCATGGTTTATTTATTCATTACAATTAAGTACGCATGCAACCCCATAAAAATCAATATTCACATCTCATCTCTTAAATTTCATCTCATATTCACAAGTTCAATGAATGTTTCAATTCCAATAATGTTTCAAGCTACCCTCTCAAGTTTCATAAATTATTTCATATTATTAATTTTCATTGTGGTCATGTTTTTAGTTTCATATGATGTTTAATTATTTTAGAGTTTCAATTACAAAGAATTTGAATTTCACAAGTTACTACACTACACCCACATGTTTTCACAAATGTTTCTCATATCTTCATTATTTTTCTGTATTCTCATAAATTTCAAAATATCTTCCTCTCCCCGCATCCATTGTCGTACTAATCGTCGCCCAGCCGGAACTTCCCATTACCGTATAGCCACTTAGCAAGGAGATTGCTATTGTAACCATAACTTCTTGACCCAAATCCAAATTATCAATGTCAACAACTTGTCATCCTCAACCACTACTCCCTCTACTAGCAACTACAAATAAACAACCAAAAAATTTCAACAATCATAACCCCAAGAAATGAAAGAACTTTACTGTAACCAGCACTACCCCACCTTAAGCTCCTCAAGTTCCTCAAGCTTCTTCTAAGAAATCGTATTCGGGTCCCTATCCATTTTGCAACACTTGAAACGCCATCATCCCGTTGGTATCCATGCCTTCAATGCTCCAATTGTGGTCGTTATGGTCTTATCTTTAACACATGCCGTGAACTCTTACAAACCCAACATCGTTCATCTATGACTCAAACCGTTGCTTCAACATTTGCTCAACCCCATGCCTTGCTATACACTCAACACGTTAACCGACCATTCCCGACATATCGAGCTTGTTACAATTGTGGTGATCCGAGTCATCTTCGCAATCCATGTACTGGATTTGTACACGTGAATCAAGCTCAAGTCTATCCAAATCAAATTAACCCAAGTCAAACTTATCAAAATCAAAACTATCAAACCCCAAGTTCATGAAGCGTATTTCAACCAAACCCTATTTCTGCAGGCCGTTCAAGCTCAACCTGTTCAAGCTATCCAAACCCATCCAAATTGAATCAACCAGCTTCATGAAGATCAAACCATCCAAGGTGCATAAGGCTAGATTCTCATGGGTCGACAACAACTTTGGATTTTTGTCACTCGAAGATTCTCATCGCTCGAAATCTTTTGATTCGTTTATTTTCTTTTCGGTGTAATAAAATTGTAATAACTCTTTTATGACATTGTATTGAAGTTTTATGTTTAACTCGAGTCTATTTATCTCAAGTCTATATATCCCTCATGATTATTATCCATCTACCCTCATCTATATTTCATTCAATTAAGTCTTCCTTAATTTAATGACCTATGATCGGTTACCATTTGTTAAAACCAAGGACTATGAACATGTTTAAGATCATAGTTACTAATAGAACTCGTATGCAAAATTTTATATCAATCTTGCTAAGTTATAAGTTTTCACATCTATCCAAACTATATTATCAAAATTTTCAGTAATAATATTCAAATTTAATCTCTTGTTCTAAAGATTTCATTATACTAATATTTACATTTTTAAAGGTTCCACATGTTGTTTCTCATTCCAAGGTTTGTTATTAATTAAATCGTTCAATCTAAAATTTCCCTTTATTTAATTTCTGTTAATGTTTTCGTACATCTATAAAGATATTCTTGGTTTTTCATTTTTAGTTATAATTCACAAGGTCTCAATTGTCATATATTTATCCTCCAATACATATTTTAATAATTTATAACATATGTTTATAACCAACACAATGGATGGATCATATGGACCATTCGACGATCTAAGTAATTATGGGTCGACACGTAATTATTCAAGTCCTCGCATGTAAATCATAATATGCACAATTGTGTGTCATAACTTAGAACCAAGAGTGTTTTGGACAACGGTAAGGACATGATGGATACACCGCTGATACTTCTTATATATAACTGTCCTTATTGTAATTTCATTTGGAGCGTTTTTCGGGACACGCCAAGTTCTGTGTTATGTGAAATTATTTTTAAAAGTTTGTTTGAAGACAAATATTTTTAAAAAAATTATTTTACTTTTATTCAATGACTATTGTCGTAGTTTTTTCTTAATTCTGGACGAAATTTCCAAAAGTAGGAAATACTGTAGCATCTACTGTTTTCCATTTTCATTGTAACCGACCCATACTCTAATTCGGGTCTTGTTTTTATTGATACCACTCATTATAACTCGTTTAAGTATTTAAAACATCAAGTTTTGTCGCAAAAAAACCAATCTATAAACTACAGGGACCTAACTTATGAAAAACAAAGTTCCAGACCACCACAGCTCCCCGGATATTATCTCCACAAACCATCATGTTGAATTCCCAAAATGAGCTTTGTCTTCTCCTTTTATTTAACAAAGCATGAAAATACTTTGACTTTTCAACTCCATCAATTAACCCATTTATTCTCATCCCATCCCTCTCTTCAAACAAAAAATTACACTAAAACTCACTTTATTTTCTCTCTTCATTTCAATTAAATAATACTTTTTATACCTTTTATCATTACCTTTTCTCTTTCCTTCACTCACAATCACTTTCAAAATATATTAAAAAATTATAGGGGATGAACAGTAACTTTTCAAATATTCGAGCGTAAGGTAAATGAAATCAAATAGTGTCGTCCTCCCGTTCATTTAGCCGAAGCCGTTGAAGTCGGGGAAATGAGAACCACGTTAAGTAAACAACCGAAGTCGTAACGTTAGACGGCGCAGGTACGCCCCGTCGGACCCTCCCACTATGTGTATGCGTTTGCGTAACTTCCACCAATAAAACAATAAACACGTTGCAAGCAAGTCCACGTATAATGATAAACAATATGTACGAATAATATTAACATGTACGATATAAGTGAATCGGTTTGTAAACAAGTGCATAACTAACGAAAAAAAACTTGTGACGTGCTACACCCCAAAACATTATAAAGCGTTAAAAATGGGGTTATGAAGAACTCGCCTTTGGAATAGATGATAAACGAGAAACGAAATCCGAAAGCAACTAAAAGTGCGTTTAAAGAACTCGAAACGTTTGAACTTCTGAAACTATAAATAAATACATATATTTAAAAAACTAACTAACGGAATTGATGAAAACAATAATTTAGATGAAGGGATTTTAATATATTTTTATTAGCTTTTTATGGAAAATTTATTATATAATATTATATTTGAGTTTGCCGAAATTTTAGCGATGTTTATTATTTAAGTTATAATTTTAACACTAATATGAGGGTTACAATATTATAATGTACGTGTTAAATGTGTATTATATCTCGAAGACTAATTATGTTAACGAATTAAAACTAAGGAATTTTAACTCCAAAGAATTGAGGTTAACGAACTAATTAATATTTTATTATTATTATTATTTTACTCATCTTATTTTAATATATTTTACGTTTTAACAAAATTTTGGGTTATTATTATTTGATTACTATCTTAACGGGAAAATATACAAGACATGATATTCGTATAACTTGGACTAACGTTTACGAGTCGAAATTGAATTCAAAGGTTTTATTGCAATACTCTAATTAATGTTAACAAACGAATTAAAGTTAGTGAGTTACGAAAATAAATGTTTGGTTTTTAAGCGGAAAAGTGATGAGTTATAATTTATATTTATTTTATAAAAATTTTATTAGGTCTAAAATTAACTTTATTGATTTATTATGATTATTGAAAGATTTAAATGATTTTTATGAAATAAATAAGTTTTTTTTTAATAATAATAAAACATTAAACCACTATGACCCGGGTCTGTGGTTTATCAACATATAGGTTTAACCAGCAGACCAAGTTTGTAAATTTGAATATAAACAGAAGCAAAATATTTATAAACTCAAGTTAAATTTCATCTTCTTCATAAACCCTAACCATTTCAATTGATTAAATTCCTCCATATTTGATCTTTTTATGTTAGGGCTTTCGTTTATCCGCTGAAAAAAAATCAAATGCATATAATAATTACATGTAGATGATTCTGATTGACGAAGAACAAGATCGACGGAAAACTCTTTATTGGATTATTACGAGATATCAGAGGTGTTTTAGATAAAAATAAAGATTGGTACGAGTTTAGATTAAGGTTTGGGTTCTATTTATACTACCAATTGGAACATATACTCGTTAATTATTGTTAATACGTTTGGCCGATTCTCCGGCGAGTGTTACGGTGGTCGCAGAATTTAATTGATGATTTGAACCCGTTATAACGTAATTAGACTATTGTTTATTATCAAGGTCAAAAGTCGTTCCAACGAGTTAATTGGTCAAGGACGGAAATTACGGCGCGTTTTATGCTTCGTCGGAGCCGTCGCCGGCGCCGGCTGTCTTGATCGGAAATACGGGGGTTTGGGAGGGGCTGGGTTGGGTTTATATTAATTTAATATATTTTAAAAATCTATAGTTTCAGTTTTAGTCCTTCTAGTTTAAGATTTCTTCATATAAAAGTATTAATAACTTGGGTATTTTCAAAATATGCCCGGATAATATGCAACTCGTATAGTTATAGTTTGAGGATCATTTAAATAGAACTTTCAATTACGTAGTTTCAATAGTTGAACAAAGACATATAAACGAACAATCTATAACCATGAATAATCGAGATGTCATGAAACGAAATTAATAATAATATATATTTATAAACAAAACCGAAAATTTTAAAATGGGTCAGGTTTTCGGGTTTGAAAAGTAACGAATGTTACATTGTGTCGGTAAATTCATTAACACCACCTTAGGGATTGTTTGGTTCGTAATATATTTCTAAAGAATTTGAAATTTAGTGGAACTTGGATTAGTTTCGATGAAACTTTGTATCCTAGTTAATTGATAAAATTATGGGGTCTTTTAGGCATATGTACGTGATGAATTGCAAAGAATTTTAAATATTGCATTGCCAAATGGAAGAAGCAATTTTCACTTTTTCCTAGTGAAGAAAATTTGAAGGAAAAAATTATAATTCCATATGGTACCCGTGCAAACCAAACACGTTTTGAAAGTATTTAAATTCCTATTCCGATGAATTCTATGTAGCAAACAGCCTTACGTTACCAAAACACAAAACACTATAATGCTATTCAAGTTACAGTTACCGTATTTTGGGGAAAGTATTTATACAAAATAGCAATATTAAAAGAGCATGCTTGGTATTGAGTTTGAAAACACTTTATTGGCTTATCGGTTTTTTTCAAAAAGTGAATAAGTTAAAAGGTGTTTAGCTATTACACAAATTATTTATATTTTAGCCTTTTGAAAACGTCAAAAAACAGTTTTTTAAAAGACTCAAATCTTTGCTTTTCATAATTACTTTTTGAAAAAGCTAATAAACCAATAAGCTGTCTTTCAAAATCAATCCCAAACATTCTGAAAATATATGTGAAGATACATTGTTTCGTGCATCACAAACCATATAATATGTTAATTAATAATAAAATAGCCAGTGTCCCGGTTGTAACTATTACTTGAAGATAGAAACTAAAATAAGAATTTATAAATTTTCCACCAGCTTAAGTAGAAGCTAACAATCCTTGATTGTAACTTTATTGTAGGGCATAATGATTTGAATTGGGGTGTAGTGTATGACCCTTCGAATAAGCTCTTGAAGATAAGCTTGTATGCAGCTTCAGTCAAGTGCAATCCATCCCAGTTAAAGTATATTTCTGGTTGAGCACATGTAGTCGATAATGGGTCTGCACAAGTTATTGACGCATTATAGTTAAGCAGACCTCCACCACCACAACATGCCTTTAGAGCACCATATGTGAATCCTATGTAATTGCCAAAACTTCAAAGTCATCAACTTGAACACGTATATAACTTAGCTTGAATAATATCATTGATATGTATGACTACACATCATGTTATGTACCATATGTATTAGGAGAGAGAAAAACTTGCATAGCAGCATTGAAGTAGTCAGCGTAGATTATATTGAGCTCAGGATGAACCACTCGGATTTGATTTAATTCTTTCTGAAGAAGTTTGTTGTGGTACTCAGAAAATTTATTCAAGTGTGTGATACATCGGGTAGAATTATCATATTGCGCATTGCTAGAACCATAAAAGATCGTCAATAAGTAGCAGAGCATCCAATTGGTAGGTTTCCTGGTATAACAAGTGTTTGAGCACCTAACTCAAGAAGTTCCTGTGTTTTTCGAATATAACCATGAAATTAAATACTTAACAAGCAAATTACTATTACCATATTTATACAAGTAGCATAAGAAAATTCAAGTATTTGCTCACATTGACTGCTGAGATAATGGCGTTAATAACAAATGGAACATATGTTTCAACTTCAGTGATAGATTTTCCAGATTCTAATGCATGATTGTAATCATTACCCCCAATCTCTCCCACTAGAATCAAAGAGCTTCTAATTAACTGCTTGCATTCTGCAATGATTTATGTTAACCATTAGTTTGTTTATATAACTATAACTTTACCACACATAAAACAAGATAAAGAATAATAAGATTATTGTATGATTACTTATCTTCTAGGTAAAACCATCACTAGAAATTAAGAAAACAAATCAATCATAATTAATATCAAGTTATTAGAAAAAGAAACAACAGTAATATAACTCAATTTGAAGAGTAACATCCACGTATATTAGGGACTGTAAAATTGGTCTGTGGGTATGCGCGATTTAATGAGTAAAACATCTGGCACACAAACAACACGTAGTCAGATTCGATTTCTCGTAGATTGAAGGCTCATATATTTTTGTTTAATTTAAATAATTATTTATGTTTTACTATGAGCTTCAACATCATTTCAAGGCTTATTAATAAAGTTGCATAATCGAGGTGAGGTTATCACTAATAGTAACATTGTTCTTTTGTGGAGATCAATTAAATTTTGCAATCTTAGTTACCACATGTTAACCATAGAAACGTGCATGTGTGTTTTCAAAACCTAGTTAAAGAAGTAAGGCGTTAAATTGAGAAAGTAATTGAGTGGGACATCGTTAGATAAATGATGACAAAATCTACCGGGATTTTATCATAATCTTAATAACTCTTAATAATGATGTTGGGAGTTGGATCGTTTGTTTTATTTCTTTAGACCATGCTAGTCAAAAGTAGGTGCATCTGGGCGTTTTGCGCCATGTGGCGTCTAGTCAGCTTTTGGACATCTTGTAAAAAGTGGGTGTAACGGGAAAATGCCCCCAAAACGCCTCTCTCTACCTCTCTCTCACAAAACTCTTAAAATTCGAGCAAACACAACGCTATGTACATAACGCGCCTTACCATAATGCCTGTGGGCCGGTGTTCCCAGGCATTATGGTTCCAAAACGCCATATAATGCCATCCACTACGGATGGTCATAGAGTATGTACTCACAGTGGAAAAAGATTGAACTATGATGGACGAAGCTAGTTTGGAGAATCTTGAAAGAGAAGGAAATGATTGTTCAAATTGAACTTTGACATCTAGAAATTACATAGCTACAAATCTATATTAATTAAAACTTGTTCCATAATTTTCTTAAACGAAACTTTAAATGAAGACTAGATAATGGGTATAGTTAGAGGACACAATGAATCTTCCACTATGACTTCATTGCTTGCCTAAATTTAGAAAACCACACTAATAATTTGATGATTGGGTCAAGATTGTTCTAGTTCGAGTGAACCCATCCAGGTCCGGTTTATACTCCACGTTCTCCATCTAAAAACTTATTGGGCTTGAACTTGACTACTGCCAACTTATTTCTCTTCACAATGTAGGTTACGTGGTTTGGTAAAAATGTCCACATTTATGATCCAACTCACAAAACTTATAATTATTAAATCACCTTCTACAGATTTGGGAGGAAATGAAACATCATGTTGCTATGATTGCTTTTTCCATGTAGCACCGAGTTCTTCATGAACACCATTGTGGATGTATTGTTGACATAATGTTTCATTGGTTCTTCTTCATGTTCGGTCAATTCAACGAGAATAATCCTTTGGTTTGACATTTCGCTACAACAACTTGTACAAACTTAACTTCACATGATGATAACGGTACTGCCATTTGTATTTGTGATTTCTATGTGATGAGGCCCTACCCTAGGAAGAAAAAGATACCACTAATGCTTCTATATTCCATAAATCTACCATAAATATCACTATTAGAGAATCTTATATTCTCTTGATCACAACGATGCATATTTCCATAGTCAGTTTGTACCTTTTATGTACCGAAGAACTTGCTTCAATTGCTTTAGCTTTAACAAGATTGGTATTTACATATAAAGACTGATTAACCCGGCTAGATGACATATCATATCAGGTCTAAGCCAAGTACATCAAGCTTCCTGTTATACATCTAAAATGGGTGGGATATCTATCTAGGTATTTCACGAGTTTCAGCTTTATCTCCTTAGGAGAAGCTATCACATTACAATTGTCAAATTCGAACCCTTTAAAGTTTTATTTGCACTCCAATAAAATAATGAGTGGATCAAGCTTCTTCCGAATGAGGTTCACCAACCTAGACATAGTGTATAGTACCCCACAAGTGTGACATCCATCAATTTCCGGTTTAGTATTTGTATTTGTTTACCCGTCCCTGGTTTGTATTCGGATCTTGCCATCATTAATAAAACTTGTGTTTATTAGTATATGATTGTGTTTAATTCGTTTTTATATTGGTATATTGTTATGGCCTTCAAACATGTTAAACTATCGTAAAAATCACTTATTTTGCGTTAAAATCGCATTCCAGAAATTACAAGGACCAAAAAATGACTAAAGAAAAAAGAAAAATATGATGAAATCACCCTGCCGCGTAGCGTGATGGGGTGGCCTTGTGCGCCGCATAGCGTGGCCAGGTAGCTGTGAAGTTAGTTCATGTTTCAAACTCGTTTAATCTGTTAATCCATCCTAAACTCGTTTATTATCCGATTTGTTGATTCTAGAACATTCCATTATCATAATCATCAAAAACCTATAAGTTTTATCCTTTAATTTGTGATAAAGATGCAAACTTGATGATTCTCTTCTTACTTTTAAGTTTTATACGAATTATCTCAAAGTTATTGATAAACATGAAGCTTAAGTCAAATTCACATGCAAATAAACAATCCTTTACCTTCATTCTCTACTACTCAACTCGCAAATCTCACTTTCTCTCACAAATTAGAGCATAATCAAGGTGTTCTTCACGGTTTGACTTTAAAAAGTCAAACAGGTCTTCCAATCTTATTTCTTCTAGTCTTCAATCAATTCTCGGGTAAGTTTGTGTTTTTATTGTTAATTATCAACCCTTGATCGAAAGCTCTCATCTAATTTCAATAGATTTGGGGGATTTTGTATTCAATTGAATCAATTTCAATCTAGGGTTTGTTAAGATCAAATTTGGGTTTTTCAATTAGACTATGAATTGACACGAATTAACTTATGTTCCTTCAATGTTTTATGTTTGTATTTGTGTTTTGGTCATGTTGGATCCGAATTTGACCTCAAATCAATATTCGGGTCGAACACAAACCGAGCACTCGCTTAAAAACGAGCTTTTTGTTTTTCGTTTAAACTCTCATATTTATTAATTATTCTACTTAATTATCATTATACTCGTTTGTTTATGGCTTTAACCTCATGTTAGGGATCTTTTATAGAATTGGATCGTCGACTCGCGTAACTTCATTTTTCTTATTTATTTGTTACTTTCTAGGCTCGCCTACTTTCGAGGGGAGTAATTCACACCCCATTTTTTTATTATTATTTTGGGAACAATATGTATACCACAATCATCATCATCATCATCATCATCATCATCATCATCATCATCGCATCGTCATCGTCGTCGTCGTCATCATCATTATCAGTAGCAGCATCATCATCATCATCAGTAGCAGCAGCAGCATCATCGTCATCATCATTATCATCATCATCATCATCATATTATCATTATTATTATTAGGGATTATTCTGTTTTTTACCAGGTTTAATTAGATGCATATCTAACTTCTATCTATACGCGTTTACGTGTATTGCTAATAATTACTACATGCTATATGATTAAGTGTTTATCGCTTTATTGTTGGTGACCTTATACTCATTACTAAGATCTTACGCCCGCCTTATTAGCTTGACTTAGTGTCATGATAAATGGATTTTATTTGTTATTGTTTCAGTTAGTTGTTGTGATTACGCATCAGCATAAGAATTGAATTTTTATATTATATGTATCAAATTATGCTTTTGCTCACCACCCTCATGTTGATCAAATATATCTATTTTTATACATGTTGAAGGCACTTATATCGGTTGATTGAAGATTGAAGCCAACAGCTTTAGTCCTTAGGTTATCCATAAATAAAAAAATCATTTAAGTTATTTTGTTTGAATTATGGATTGTTTTGTTTGGATCGTGATGTACTTAGATTTATGAAAAAAATAATTAGTTATTGTCATTATTAGTAATAGTGTCTTCTGTGATACTGTGCAATCAGTTGCACTCTGACATATCCCACCATAGGTTAGGGTGTGACAACAAGGAAGTGGTAACACAAACTCAACAAAAGTGCCAAGTGTAACTAGTGCATATTGAATTATCACATATAACTGGGTATTAATATCTCCTCTTAAATTGAGAAATACTAAAACAAGTACCTCTATTGTTAGGAGTTGGTAAAATGCAATGCATGGATAATCTTTGAGTCGTGAAATGCATTTTCAAATCGAAATAATTCGGTAGTTCACTTGAATTTTCCAATACGATAAACCTTTCTAACAAGAATAAAGTATGTGTGTTGTGTCAATTTCGAGAACCAAAAGGCAAGAGGATGAACAAATGATCCAGAATTCGTATGTGTAAGGTTACGACAGAAAACTAAATTCAGTGGACAACTACATTTGGTGGTTATCAATTTTGAAATTCATATTTCAAAACAGTGTGCCCAATTTTGATAACGAAATTCACATATGAAATTCCAGGAATTAATAATCTAATCTACGCATTTTTAACAAAGAAACAATTGTCAGAAAGCAAAGCTCGAACCTAGCTAGGGGTTTTGCTCCTTAGACCAAGTTAGTTGTGCCCCTTGGATCTCACATAGCTTAGCAGTTTTGTCTCTAAAACCAATGAGTTTTTAATACCGAGTATTATAATAAACTCAAACAAATATCCACTATGCATCTTCAAACTTTTTTGATGAATATTATAGTTTACACTGAATAATGTTTTTTCATGTATTCCTAATCAAATGTAACATAAATTATGACATTGTGTTCTTGAAAGCAATGATAGAGAACATGAGAGGTTTCCAAATGCATCGCCACCATATATAATCTATCTATATATCTATTAAAACAACATGTTTTGCCCCTTTTCTATTGATCCATTTGATTAATTTTTATAAATACAAAGCATTCTTAGAATTTCTTAATAATATAATAATTCAAAAATAAATTTAAAAATCACCAATATCAGTCTGAAACTTAATTTGCATTTATGTCTATTAACCATATGTTACTTTGTAATTTTGAATTTTGAAACCTAATTTGCATTTATGTCTATTAACCATATATTACTTTGTAATTTTGAATAAATGAAAAGAAATGACAACATGGATTTCTATCTATTTAATAATTTTCAAATGTCCTTCAATCAACAGAAAACTTTCAAACGGATTAATCCCAACAAGTAGGTCATATATTTCTTTTTATGTGTGTCTAATTTGTTAGGTTCCGTTTTGTTTATGTTAGTCTTTTGTATTAGATATGTATGTTTTGGGCCTTGATGATTGTTTTGTTTGTGTCTAGGCCCAAGGGAAATAGGCCGAAGAGAAATTGTAAACTAGCCCATTAGGCATTTGGAAATAACATATTACTTCTCATGCCTGCTCCTCTATAAATAGAGAGCATGCCATGAGAAAGAAGAACCTTTTGACAAACTCTCTTAACTTACATTATCTCTAGTTCTCTCTCCCATTCACCCCCTTTTAATCGAAAATAACTCTCAAGATCTGAGACCTCTTAGGTGACTTAGTGTGATTTCCACTAGCACTAAGTTCGGTTGATCCAAGACACGTTGTTAGATCCACTCACGGATTGGGACCTACAATTGGTATCAGAGCCTCGGCTCACTATTTGAGGGTTTTTGGATCACTACCTTGGGTTTTGATCCTGAGAAAGTAGAAGATAAGTCCTTGCAAGAAAACTAGAAAAATACAAAAGGAATCAGGTTCAAGGTCCACAACATGACTTAGAAGGTGTTCTTAGTAAAAACAACAAGTTTACAAGCTCTAGATCTAAAATAATTGGGTTTAAAGGTGTTAAAATTAAACTGTCGGTTTTAAAATTGTTAAAAAATGATAAGTTAAGAATTTCGCATCGCGTGTACTTGGGTGGTTGTACCAACCTTTGACCAGAACTGACAAGTTAGGTGGACTGATCCCAAGAAAGATTGCGTCTGGAAGTTTAAAAACTTTTTCGCATCGCTCAAGATTATTTCACTTCGCACCAATCAAGTTTTCGCTTCGCTTCACTGTTCACTTCTCGCTTCGCTTGACTTTTCGCTTCACTTGACATTTCGCTTTGCTTCGCTTGACGTTTCGCTTCGCAGCACAATTTCGCTTCGCCTAATTCTATTTCGCTTCGCATAAGGATTTTGCTTCGCGTCACTATTTATCAGAATTTGTTTCGCTTCGCTTGAAACAACTTTTTCGCTTCACAAAAGACCGTTTTGCGCGAAATTCTTGTCTGTGTTAGAATTTGAACTGTTTAAGAACTGTTGAGTGATTAAGACTATATGACGAGTACTGATTCTGAGCTGTTGAAGGGGTATTTGTTGCTTGAGAACCAAGTGGGAACACCTACAAAACCTCCAAAGTACATGTCAACCTTAGATGATAACTTTGCCGATTTCAAATGGAGGTTTATGAATTTTATCTCTTTGACTGATGATATGTTAATGAGGTGTTTTGAAGTAGGTCTTCATGTTCCTATGGTAACCACTGCTGCTGGAGAACAACTGAAAGCTGTTGAAAATTATGATCAAAATGATAGGGACTTGATTGACCAAAACAAGAAGGCATACCTCACTCTCACTGTTTGTCTCTCAAATGAGATTACTGAGACTCTTAGTGAACACACAAGTGCTAAGGGCTTGTGGGATGCACTTGTTGAAAAGGTAGAAGGAAACACTGAGATTATGGAAAACAAAAAGGCACTGCTAAAAGAAGAATTCAATATGTTCAACCATCGTCAAGGTGAAGGTGTATTGGATTTAGTAAAAAGGTTTGAAAAGTTGATGGTAAGAATCAGAGCTGCTAGTATCAACATCCCGAACTCTAAAATCAACCACAAGTTGATGAATTCTTTGCCGTATAGCTGGAGTACTAACACAGTCACAATCAAGAGAACCACCAACTTAAATGGAATGACAAACACTGACTTGAGTTCTCTAAATCAAGCTGGGGTAAGTACTGTTTCTTCTATGCCCACTGCCTTCATCAGCAAAACTCAGCTGAATATGTATCCGGTGACCACTCCAAAGTACTCCTCAAGTATGCCACCACAGACAACTGCATTTATCTCAACCGGCAATCAGTCTGCTTCATATGGTTCAAGCTCATTTCAAAAGGCTGTTGATAGTGTAGTTGAACAAGCCTTGAAAGCTCATGGGATTTCATCATCTTCAAAGCCTTAGCCAAGTAAAGGTTCAAACCTCTGTGAAGCTTTCCCATTGCTGAATGATTCAAATGTTTCACTGGTTCATGCATTCCTGCCATGCCATAAAGAGTTGATGCAAGGAAATTTGGTGCCACCACAATTTGAAACTGGGGATCTAAAAGACATCAATCAAAAGGATCTTGAGAAGATGGATATCAAGTACCAGATGGCAATGGCTGTCCACTGAGCCATGAACTTCATGAAGACTTATGGAAATGACAGTTTCAAGGATTGATTCTGAAAGGAAGAGGATTGGTTTTGATAAAGATAAGCTTCGGTGCTACAACTGTGGTGAGATGGGTCACTTTACAAGGGAGTGCACAAATCCTCCCAAACCGGCAAACGACATTCGTGTGACTGAGGTGACCGATGAAGAAAACTAAAGGGCAAAGGTTCAACCTTCAATACTAAAATAAAACCTAGGGTATACAGCTAAAATAATTTATAATACTTTGGTAAGCCAATCTCAACTTTTGGAATATGTGATCAAGATTTGATCCACCTTCATGTTCATCTGAAAACAGTTTGCAACTTTGCATAATTTACACAAACTTCACGGAATATCAAAGAAGACATTACAGCAATCTATGCAGCAAATACAATTATACAAACACCAATAGCACAGTAATAAACAAACAGTGAATACCACGGTTCATCAAGCTATAACGACAAACTCGCGTAACCATCAGAACATGACACAGTCCTGAACATCGGACCACCAGCCACCACGGACGGTAAAGCCGCCAACAACAACGGTCATCAGGCCACAATCGAATATCAAGCAAACCCACGCCCCCACCCAAGGTCAGGGACAATTTGGGGTTTTACGTCACAAACCCTGACCACCGCCACCATACCATCAGACCATTGATCCGCTAGCCACCATGCATGGCAGATGGTGTCGGCCATGAGGACACCGTAAACACCATTGGACCGCTCGCCACCACGTACGACAAAGTCGATAACAACGACTTCCATAAACCTCCACCATCGATGTCGCCTAGGGTTTCTAAAATGTAACCCGGCAACACGACACATCGTGATGCCTTTGTTACCTAGGGTTTCCAAATTAGAACCCGGCAAAAATCGAATCGGAGCCGGAACAGTCACCTCCGGCCACCACAATACAACACTGCCATAAAGCCAGTGGATAGTTGGTATCAATAGAGAGAAGGAAGTTGGCTATGACATCGAAAACCACTTCACCGGAGAAGCGGTCGCCGGAGACAGAGAAGCAAAGGCTCATCAGAGCAATAAACAAAGGCCTGGAGATCAATAGAGTAAAATAAGAATAAGAAGAAAATAAAGAAAGAAGAAGACGTGTGTAAACTTAAAGACGCCAGATGTAAAGGTGAAGACACGTGCAAGGAGAAAAAGCATATGAGATATGTACAACCACCACAATAGACAATACAAACATGTAAAACCCATTTTCAAACAAACAGTAGAAATGTGTGTGTAAACAACTTTGAAAATTAATATATATAATAATAGGAAGAGTCAATTGTTGTTAAAGTTTACTCCCATAAATTTAGTAGCCTATGTCTAGTGGTTATGGATCCACATCTATGTTGGTCCATATCTCAGTTTCTCCGTCAGATACAACTAAAACCTCGCAAGGTTGTATCAAATTTAGTTATGTGTTTTTACGAATGCGAGTGTTTGCAAACCTAGGGCATATGATGGAATGGAAGTGTCATGAGTTAATATACTAAAACTATTAAACAAGCAAAGCTTGGCTCGGTAGGATGATTCGGATTTCAATTTTTTTAAACACCACTACGCAATACATTAACTCTTGTGCCGTCACATCGTTTCGATCTAACCAATAGCCTAGATAGCCTACTCCTGCACCAATATAGGTCGACGGCGAGAATCTCCTGCACCAACTCGTCGTCTCCTGCGCATATATTGGTCAACTTCTCTTATTTTTATTTTAAAAAATATGAGTTCTTATTTTATACATTATCAATTTTTCACGTGTTATAATTAAAAAAAATTAATCTGTAATCTTCTTCACCCCCACCCCCGGGGTCAAAAGGGCACGGGGATCTCAAATTAAGTTTTAATTTAACAAATTCAATTGTTATATTGATAACTATTCTATTTTGATGATTTGTTCCTTTATAAAACGCCTCGTTTTGACCTAAACCCATTTTCAATCAGACCCAATCTCAGTTAAACTAAAAACGACGCTTTTCTTTAAAAAATGTCTCATTTTGACCGAAACTTATTTACACTCCAACGCATTATCACCAACCCAATTTGACTAGGCCCGTTTTTACCTACCCCCAACCCTATCCATCCAGCCGATGCATAACTCTGTATGTGTCTTCGTGCTTACAATTCAAATTGTTTTTTTTGTCAACCTATCATTTTGGAGATAATATGTGACACAATGATTTGATGTGTGATAAGATAAAAAGAAAGATAGGTTAACGTTATATTAATCGTTGAACGAGACGCCAAGAAAGTGAACTTATGGGTACGCATTTTGTAGTTTATTGAATCCGACAAACAACCTAGCACATGAACGTTTATAGTATATGTGGAAATGAAACATATCGCATCTCAAAGGATGTGAAACGACGGTGCATGTAAGGTGTAAATCAAATGTAGAAGAAGTTAGTGTTGAAAGAGAGTAGCGTTTTGATGATCAATGTTAGATCAATGTTATAACATATGAAAGGCACGCTTATTTCAGCATGTAGGTACATAAGAAATGAATGTTAAAAGAGATTATTTTGAAGATGGTTATGAAATTAAAAGAGGCATATTGTTAAATGCACATCTATTGTCATACTTAAATTCTTTAATATATGTTTAGACCTGAATTTCTAGACATCCAAAAAGTATGAAATATTGTAGACAGCATACCCAGAAAAGAGAAATCATATAAGAAAAACACATAATATTTGGAAGAAGAACATACGTTTGAGTTGATGAGTTTAAGCATATACTATTAGTTTCTTTTTTTTTTCTTTAAATAAAGAAGAAACACATACAATTATTTGTATATTTTGTGTAGTTTTAAAGGAAAGGTGTAAGGGACTTCTCAACAGATCCTGTCTCACGTGATGCCGATGCTTTGATTCCATAACCATGGGGAGGGTGCATGTGATCGTTGACGTAATGTGGTGTTTTGATGGTTCACTTTGCAGTTTGCACAAAGGGTGGTGGCAGTTACAACTTACAAGGTTTGAAAAGACACTCATTGGTTCAGTTCATGGTCGTCACATCTATTTAGGTGTTCCATCCAAGGGTTGCAATGCTTTGTTCTGGTGGATGGTTCATGTGACTCAGAACTGTTTGGTTCTACCCAACGGTCACAGCATTTTTGGCTTGTGTCCTCTCATGGCGGTTAGCAAGGAGCCAAGGACCACACAGAGTTCAACGTGTCTCTACAAACGATCATGGATTAAGCACTAGAGCTGGGTATGTACTGGTTATCAAGGGTAAGCCTAGAGGATATTTCGTCCTCTCTGGTTGATATAGTACGATCATTTATCAGAATGTTAAGTAAATAACTTGAGAATTTTATATTTGTATTCACTTATCATGAAAGTATATGCCCATTGTCTCAGAAGATAGATGGGCTGATGGGCCAGGCCCTAACTTGTTGGGTCATACCCGGTTATAGGTAGTCTCGATTATGAGATAGTTAAGCTAAACAACTATAAAAATTATTTATTTGTAATGGTTAGTTAATTTTTAATGCATGAGTCAGTCTGAGTCAGTTTAAGCTAAAATAAAAAAACAGAATTTTGGTTTTGAGTTTTTAAAAATTGTTCGATTTCAGTTTATTTTATTTTTGGTTTGGATTCTGTTTGATTTCAGTTTTTTCGGTTTCCTCTGTTTGGGCTTCAAAATTTTAGGTTGAAAAATAAAATTCTTCTCTAGTCTAAATTTTTTTACTAGTTAATAATTAATTAACTAATTGATTAATATACATTTCGCGTAGAATATTTCGAGCCAATCTATATACTAAATTATCATAGATTACTTAGAATTTAATATAAAAAATGAAAATCTATATGTTCAATTTGGTTTTTCAGCTTTAATTACATGCAAAACCGAAACGGAACCAAAAGTTCAATGTTTTGTAAAACATAAAACCTAACCGTCGGTTTTTGTTTTGGTTTGTTTATTTCGGTTTTGGCTCAGTTTTTTCGGTTAATTCACACCCTTACTTCTATGCTCTACAATAACAACCGTACTTGGAGCACAACTTGAAATGATCAACCATAGCTCTTATTACAAAGTACAAACCTCAGAGTTTAACAATCACTAGACCTATTTATAAACAAGACTCAACATTTTGTTATAACTCCGTCAAGTAACAACTATGTAGCTACGACAATGGTCTTTTTTATTGTAGGCGCGATACTTAATGTGACTACTGTGGATTCGGAGGACGGCTATTAGCAGCAGAGACTCGCGAACCCCATTCTAGTAACTCTTTGCTCGTATCGTCCTTGTGCACAAATACTTCAATAAAACATAGTGAATCCTTCTGTGCTCCTGTTGCTGTTTCAATGACTTCCACAAGCTCTTCCTCAGTTTTAACCTGTTACAACAATTCATGTTCATGAATGTTTGAATAATAGAACGGTTAAAAACAATGCTAGCTGGATAATAACTGGTATTCATGAATGGCTAGATACTAACCTTGCAAGTCCAACATTTGCCTTCACCGTTGTGGATAGCGTTGACAAGACCAGTGTAGTCCCAATTCTTGATTACATTGTAAGGACCGTCGTGGATTTCTACTTCGATTGTGTAACCTCCGTTGTTGATTAGGAATATGATTGTATTTTGTCCACACCGAATCATAGTTGAAATATCTTGTGCGGTTACCTGGTTAATAATTAACATCACTTGGTCAAAAAAATAATAATAATTCATGGTTCCATTTTCTTGAAAATATTTATAACCCATTTGACCAAATCATGTGGTTTTCATTCTTTTCCAAATGAAGTTCACGGGCCTTTTGCCCAGAGCATGTGATTTTCATTGTTTTTCAAACAATGTTCACACCAAACGAGCTAAGTCACTTGTCAACTTTGAGATCAGCTCGCTTAAAGCTCAAATCGGATGAGCTTAAATGAGCTCAAGCCCCAAAATAAGCTTGTTTGATATATGAGCCCAAACCCGAGCTCCACTGATCGAGTTCGAGCTGGCTTGCTAGCCTAAATTAACGAGCCCATTATCTAAATAACTTTATATAGTATGTTAAATATATTTTTAATTATTATTTATAAAATTACGATGAAATACCCAAATAATATACATTTTGTTATATATATAAAAACTACTCACAAACAAATTCGAGCTTTAGAAATAGAGCTCGAAACGAGCCAAGCTCAGGCTTCGATCGGCCTATTTACACTCTTGGTTATAGCTTGTTTGCGCATAGGCATAGCATGTGATTTTCATTGTTTTCCATCTAAAATTATAGCCCATTTGCCCAAAGCATGGTTTTCAAATATGTCCAAATCCAAAAAAAGTTTATTGTCAGTTAAGGCGTTAACAAACAGAGGACACGCAGTTTAACTGACCTGGAAACTACCATCACCAATACAAGCTATCACGCGTTTGTCTTTAGCTGCTTGAGCATAACCAAGAGTCGCACCAACGGACCATCCGATCGATCCATATTGCATCTGAAATTCGTAACTGCACCAAAATCCACAGCATATTAATTTTATAACATTTATATTAACTAATAAAATTATTAAAATTTACATAAAGAACCACACTTACCCGCAATTTTCAGGGAGGCGCAGCTTTTGACAATTGAACCATGAATCCCCCGTCTCAGCAATTACCGCGGTCTCT
Organism: Bidens hawaiensis; assembly: GCF_021521415.1. Classification (NCBI taxonomy): domain Eukaryota; kingdom Viridiplantae; phylum Streptophyta; class Magnoliopsida; order Asterales; family Asteraceae; genus Bidens; species Bidens hawaiensis. Next base: position 152,778 of record NW_027505158.1, read on the forward strand.
CCAGTTAACATTTCCTATTAGTAAAATAAACTCAGTCAATGAAAAAAATACCGAAAATGTAGATTTATAAAGAAACATTTCATACCTGAATGTGTTTGAAGAGGATATTGACTCTAAGAGGTTCATCTATCTCATATTTCAAAGGCACACCACTAGGTACAAATATCCTATGATAATTCTCCAAAGCTGTACTATTTTTCTTTAACTTTTTGGCCAATGCGCTCAAGAAATCGGCCATAAAAACCCAACCCAAAGACAGACCGTTACCAATCGTCACACGATTAGGCTGCACGGTGATCAGTTTCTCTTTCTTAATCAACAGCGAGTAACCGACCGAGCTATAATCGTTAAAGATCGGTCCCACAAAGATATAAGCGTCGGCTGATTCCACTATCTCCCCAACAAAGTTGGTGCTAATCGCACCCCAATATGTCCCGATAATATTCGGGTGGTGTTCGGGTACAAGTCCTTTGGCTGATGGCATTTTAGCTATCGGATATCCGGAGGCAACCGAAATATGTCCCGATAATGAAACCGAGGCAACCGAAAGTACGTTTAAAGAATCCCTAAACGATTGAACTTCTCGAGCTACAAATGAAATGTAAAGAAAAATTAAGACTAGCTAACGGAATAACAAGAGTTAATTATTTGTTGGGAATATCTATTATTTTATTATATCTTTTATTAGCATTTGATGGTATTATAGTATTTTTAAGTTCTAACGGATTTTAATTGGTAATCATATCTCGAATAATATTTATGTTAACGAATTAAGGTTAAAGAAATTAAAAGCTAAGAAAGCATAAAGCTACCTTTAATGATTTAATGAATTACAAGCTAATGAATTAATGTTTGATGAATTAATATTACCGAACTAAAGTTTAACGGGCGAATTAATATTAGCGAGTTTTAAAGTTATGACGATTTATTTTAATGACCAAAGTAATGAGGTTCAAAACATTTATTAAGTGAGATTTGAAAGATAAAAGCTTATTTTAACGATGCAAAGTTAACTAATTATTAATATAATATTAACCGGGTTTAAAGGTAACTAACGGTTTAACGGGTAATGATTTATTAATATTTTAATATTAATCTTGTAATTTATAAGAATTAAAAATAAATTAAAGGCTTAAAAAAATACCAAAAAGAATACACTGAACTAACCACTAGGCCAGATTAATTATTTGTTGAAAGATTAGAAATAAACATATATATGTATTATACTTTGAACTCATCTTCTCCATTAAAACCCTAAATTTCAATCCATTAATCCGTTCAAGTTTGAGCAAATCAAGTTAGGGTTTTCGTTTAACAAGTTATTGAGATACAAAATAATAGCTTATTTACCTTGTGAGGTGACGGGAAGATGGTGAACCGTAGTCGCCGGAAAACAAACTTGAAGGATTGATTCTAAGTTCCAGAGTGTTTATTATGATGATTTGTCGTAGTGAACGAGTTTAGATGAATATTTAAGGTCTATTTATACTTTTAATTGGAGCGTGTATCGATTAATGTTAGTTAATTTATTTGGCTGGAATTCCGGCGAGTTCAACAGGATTAAATTGAAGATTATAGGACGTTATGATCTAATTAGTATATTGATTAACGTTGAATGACGAAGACTAAAGCCGTTACCATAACTATCATGGTCTAATCGCGAGATTTATGGGGTTTTACGCTCTCGCCTGAACCGCTGCCGTCGCCGGAATCCACGTCGGGATACACGCCGAAAAAACGAACGGGGGGGGGGGGGCGTTGTAGGTTTGGGTTTTATATAATTTAAATGAAAGTTACACAACTAGTCCTTGCTCTTTCATGCTTCATTAGATCATAAAACATAACTTATTTTTTCAAGCTTAGTCCCTTAACCTTGAATTGTTTTAAGATTAGAAAATTTAAAATGGAATTGACGAATTAAATACCGAACTTTGAAACGTGATAAAAAGGTGGAATAAATGTTTAAATACTTGGACTGGTTTTGTTTTGTTATAAGCGTATTGTTTGAGGATCGTTTAACTAAGAAATTAAATCTCCGAGTTTGGTGAAAATGAAAAGAAATCGAACGAACGATAAACGTACATCATTGTGAGCGATTAATAATAAATAAGAATATACGTAAATGATAAATCGGGTTGATTTAACGAATCCAAAAAAAAATCAACGAATATTAAATACATTAAACAAAACTTGAGATGTATATAAATATATATCTTTATAACAAAACCGAAAGTTTAAAACGGTTCGGATTTTCGGGTTTGAAAAATAACGAATGTTACAAAATTATATACAGTGGTAGTCACCCTTCGTAGCCAGAGGATAACAGCACGTCAAATACATACAAAGTCCCACCAGAAGAACAGCCTTATTGTCAATCGTCGTGCCAGTTACCTATAGAAGGATTATATTACAGAACCTAGTCTTCGCATGAGATACCGATAGATGGCCCGTATTACATAACCCAATCTTCGTACAAGTTACATGTAGATGGTCCGTATTACGAAACCCAGACGTCGTACCAGTTAACGTTAGAAGGGCCACCGTACCGGTCACGACCAGTACCGAATTACGTCCAGGATACCATTCAAGAGGCTGACGGTAAAGGTGGCGATGATGTTGGTGGTGGTGGTGGACAAAAGCGTGAGGCGAACAAAAGCGAAGAGGTCCTCATCTGAGGCTAAAAGCGCAAAAGCGAACGCTTTTTGAACACGAGGCGACCGTATTTTAAAAAATATGTAATTATTTATAAGCAACATATTATAGACAAACCACATCATAATATATATTAAACGTCTGAAACATCAACATATATATATCCCAAAATTCCAAACGTAGTGTAGTATAATTTTTCGAGTACCACATTACTCGTTCTAAATATCAAAGTAGCATAAAAACAAGTTATCGAGTACCAAATTACTCATAAGTGTTTCCTAAAGAGCACTACTCAAAAGTGTTTCAACTTTCAAAAGTTTATTGCCAAATATAAAAAGTCTAGAAATGACTAATTATAAAGGTTAAGTTGAAAATGGGTTAACAGGTCGCTTTTTGTACATAAAGCCTCCGCCTCCTCGCTTTTTCGCCTCGCACAAAAGTGCAAAAAGCGTTCGCTTTTTTAACAGGCTTCGCCTTGGGTAGGCAAAAGCGTTGAGGTGTTCGCCTTAGGTCGCTTCTCGCCTTACCTCGCCTCGAGCGCGCTTTTTTAAACCCCGGTGGTGGTTGTGATCGTTACATACATGAGACGATAGTTTCATCTGTAACAGATAATGTATGACACAATATATTTTGTTTAAGTTATTATTCTTTTTGAACATGCTTTAAAATTGAGTTTACGTTACTTGTTTTCATTATTTTAATTCTCGAGATGAGTTGGTGGATTCGGCTAAGAAGAGAGGACAGGAGCATGGTTATTTTATCGTGGTCCAACGGTCAAGGAACAAAAGTGTGGACCTTGCATGCAATCGTGGAAGGGAACCCAAACTCAAGGCCATTGTGAGGTATACCGAGAGTATTAAAAGGGGTTGCCCATTTAAATTCGTCAGGAGGCACAACTCGGGACGTGATTGTTGGAAGCTGGAGGTAGTCAACAAGATGCACAACCATAATCTTGTTGTCTTTGAGGAGGGCGCGACTTCCAAGGAAAATGGCCGACGAGGAACTTGATATTGCTGCAATGTTACACCGGCAGGGCGTGAGGGCTAGTCAAATTAAGTCAACCTTACTGGATCGGTTTCCCGGTATAAAATGTATTATTAAGGACGTATACAACATCGTGAGGATCGTTAAAGAGCAAGATAAAATTAGTGACACCCCCATGACGGTATATAAAAACCTTCCGAAGTTGACTATTTAAAAAGAATATTTTTAATATTTACTAACTTTTTATTAAACCTAATGCAGGTACTTGAAAACTTTCTCCAAACCCATGAGTTCGTGTTTCACACCAGGCAGAATCCTTCCACCAACAGGACGGAGGATGATTTCTTCTGTCATCAGAAGTCGTAATGTGGTGTGCATTCTCAGATGTGTTGTTGACTGACACAACGTACAACACCAACATGTATAAGTGGCCGTCTATTTAGTTTGTTGGTGTGACGTCGACATCAAAGTCTTTCTGTTTTGCGCACACGATTATAATTAGGGAACGGGATGTTAACTTTCAAATGGGCCCTCGAACGACTTAAAGGGATACTCGATGATTGTAGGGAGCTGTGTGTGATCATGACTGACAGGGACCAACCCCTGATGAACTCGTGTGACGTAGTCTTCCCAAATGCTACCAACATCACAGATAAAATAAAGAAAAAGCATAAGAGTTTTTATCAAATAGATATCTTTAAAGACTTCTCTTACTGCTGGAAAGTATTGTACACGGGCGGACAACAACTAGCTTCAACTTTAACTGTGGTCAAATGGAAGCACGTTAGCTAGACACAGGAGACGAGATGAGCCTTTCACGCATATACAGCCACTAACAATCACTTTAGATTCTAGTTGTACATTGCATAAAGTTTTGTTTTTTATTTTTTTTCAAAGGTTTGGTATCTTATTCGTGACAACTGGTTGGCACCATACAAACAAAAGTTCATATCCTGCGGGATTGACGGCCGCCGAAACTTCGATGAGCATAGAACAAACCGAGTTGAGAGCCAGCACGCGAACTTCAAGAGGTACCTTCCGGGTCCGAACAATATGCTAGACTCTATTATGGCGTATGCCCTTCAAGTTGTTAAATACCATATGGAAGAAATCAGTGAAACCTTTGAAGACTCCCGTGTCAAGATCATGAAGTACCATCAGTTACAATTGTTTGAAAAGCTACATAACAGGGTGTCTATTGCAGCTCTTAAATTACTTGAAAAATAGCTGGATTTGGGTGACAAATTGGAAAATACGGGGGCTTCGTGTGGCCATCAATTGTTTACCTCCGCGGGGTTGCCGTGTTCTTTTCCTCTGTACCGGTACGCTACTAACAATATACGTATTCCATTAAAAGATATAGACTCCTTTTGGAGGAAGCTCGATTCAGTCCGACGTTTGTTCGAAACAAAGAACAACACTATGAAGCGAAACTAGAAGATGTGAAAAAAATAGTTCTCTGACTAAAAAACCAAAATAGAAAAAAGTATATTCTCGAAGATCATGTCTACTCTTCCAGGAAAATTGTAACATTTGTGACAAAACGAGGTTTGCCCTAGTTATTACGTAACAAGTAAAAGATTAACCGTTTATTACATAACGAGCAAACGATTAACTGAACGATACTGTTTATGACCCGAATATATTGGGGGGGGGGCATCAATAAGTTATATATGTATATTAGTAACTAACATATCGATATTATGGCGCTGGTATATAGAAAACCTGTTAAAGGAAAAGATTTTCGTTTGAGGTCACCGGTCATAGGCCGTAAAATTGATTTGATCATGAGCAAAGATTTTCCTATTAGATAACCATTATATAGCCATGCACGATTTCCACTAACGATTACATTTGAGGTCACCGGTCATAGGCCGCTAAATTGAGTTGATCATGAGCAAACTAATATAATTCTAAAGATAAATATACGTAATACGTGGCGTGCTTTATGAGGAGAGTAAATGAAGATAGATATATCAAATGCAACCATGATTTCATTAATAATATTGAAAATTTGAGTACAATGAGATATTATTCAAATGAGAAAAAAAGTAATAAATGCGAAAATGATAAAAAAATGTTGCTTGCCGCGTTTGTCTTCTCGGGGTATGTAGGTATTTGGGCATAAGGACTAGTGTGAAGTGGTGTCGTGATTTATAAGTTGAAATTCATTGGCGTTGATGTATGTCACACCCTCAAAATCCACTAACGGAGTTTTACCGTCAGAGGGTGTGAACTAACAGGATCGGAATCATTAGTAATAATCAAACCATAAAAACGTTTAAGTGAAAATAAGTGCGGAAGCGTAAAAACCAAAAGATAAACGTTGCGTCACGCAGGACGACTTAAAAACCCAAGTAATAATAGTTAAAAACATGTTTGCATATCAGAATATTCAAAAACCATGCATGATCCTATACCGCGCGCCCGCCTCGGCTACCTGAGAATAACATACTAAAAGTGTCAACACGGGGTTGGTGAGTTCACAAATTTATATAAAATAAAGCGTTTAGCGTCTGCGTTCAGCGTTTTTCGTTAAGCGTTTTGCGTTCAGCGTTTTGCGTTCAGCGTTTTGCGTTAAGCGTTACCAGATAATGTTATGTCAATTATATATCTATAGGTAGCTAGCCTATAAAACAAGTATTACTAAGTGTTCGACACCGAAGCTGACTGTTTATCATTTGCCTTGCCACCAGGTCTATCCCGACCATGGTATGTGTTTAGCCAAGATTACACCCACTCGACCTTCAGTCGAGTTTAGCGTTGGGTGGGGTTTTTCAAACCCAGTAGTACTACTCAACAATGACTCGCTATTATCCAATATTAAACGGTTCGATGTGAATGAAGTACTTTGGTTATTGCGTTTGTCACTTAGTCTTTACAAGTGATATATAATCTATATTAACAAAATCCTAAATGCGTTTTCGGAGTATGTTATCTCCCCCAAGTGAAAAGCGTTTGAAAACAGTTTAAAAGGGGTAAGTGAACTCACTGTTTGCGAAGTATTCCCAAAATAATTCACCAAGATGCGCGTCACAGAAAAACTCTCTCTAGCGTTCTAAAACAACAAAGAGATTTTTCTAAGTGTCGGAATATTATCGAGTTTCTAGACCCGGCACATAATACCTATGCACACAACATGTTTCGTGTTTCGTTTGTGAATCGTGTGTGACTTTAACAAGTGTATTTGTGATACGTTACACGTGTGAGCAATTATTTACGTGTCATGTATTCATAATGTACATCACTAGCAATTACTCCCCGTAAGGGCAATTTGGTCAACACATAACAATTAACCAGTAATTATTCCCCACGAGGGCAATTTGGTCAAATCATGACAATCAATTAGCAATTATTCCCCGCAAGGGTATTTTGGTCAAAATACGACAATTAGTTAGCAATTATCCCCCGCAAGGGCAATTTGGTCAAAACATGATAATAAATTAGCAATCACGTTGTTTCATGCAACTTTCACAAAATTCAGCAACTAGTTTCTTAACGACAGAATTCTACTTGAAAAACTAGTCTATCCCACCGATCATAGCATCACAATTAATTTACCAAAAATCATCACAAAAGCATATATGTTTTAGGTTTCCAGAACATATTTTATTATATTTTTATTCCACATAGGTTTCTCACAATAATCAAATCATTACAGCAAACTCATAACAGTCAAATTCATGCGCAACAGAATGTTATTTGAAATTCCCGTTAAACGAAAAATCCAATAATTGCAAGACCACTTGGGTTAGGTTCCTAACTCAACAAGTCAACTTTCAGAAGTGGAACCAACCCAATTGGTCTCGTAGTTCATGAGATATAACATTTACAAAACAACCTAACAGCAGGTCTAACAACTCAGCTTTGCACAACGTTTTTGTAAAATCATAAAGGTTAACTTATACACGTCCAAAAATTGCAAATTTATATTCTTTAGAAACTAGACTCAACCTAGTTTACTGTAGTATCAATAATCTCAACCAATTTTCACATTTACACCCAGATACAGTCAATTGAACATCAACAACACAATCTGTCCAGAAACTGTTTGCAACAAAACTCAACAATTTAACCATCTATAGACCACAATTCATTCATATAACACTTTAGACTCCATAATCATTATCCATGCACATCAATTACGCATTACATACATGATTAGGGTTTTATTTGATCTCAAAATCAAGACACAACAATTAACATGTAACAATATCAATTCTAGTTATCAAATCATCATCAATACACCATCAAATCAAACAAAATCATATGAACACAATAACATGTAGAAATCGGACCTAGGGTTTATAATTAACCCATTGAAAATCGAAAATTAAGCATAGAGGATGCATAGGATAGTTGTTTATACCTTCCTAGCACCTTAATCTTCAATCAAAAGCTTGAAAGATTGCTTGTATGTGTGTGTGTGTATGAGGCCGATCGCAAGGGGGGGGGGGGGCTTAGAGCTGCCGTCGGGTTTGGGAGGGAGAGAAAGAGTGTTAGGGTTTTAGTTTATGTTATTATTTATAATAACATGTTACACTTTAGTCCCTCAACTTTCAAATGTTACTTTTCTAGCTTAAATAACTAGTTCTAGCACATTGAGTTAACGTTTATACCATGTTATCACATAACACATAAGTCTAACACATAATTATCACATAATTATTGTTTTGACGTTTTTCGTTTATTCCCCAATCGTTTGCGTCAACTCGTTTGCGTTTCGGTGCCATTCCCGAAAGACTACACATGTAGTAAGTGTTAAGCGTCATTTAAACCCTAGTTTAAATGTAATGAGGTGTGCGTTATAGATTCAGTGATCTTTAAGTTTGAATTGACGGAGTTGAGTTAACGGAGTTAACCTGAAATTGACGATTGTCACAATGTACACGCTTCATTGCGTACCCAGTTTAACTTGATTCATTTGGGTTTGCTCGACTTGGTTTTGTTGAGGTTGAATAGTTCGGATGGGTTGGGCTTGCATTGGTTGGGCTTGATCAGCTTGGGTTTGCGGTTGGAAGGTTTGGGCTTGATATATTTGAAGTTGGTTGGTTTGGTTATGGTAGGTTTGAATTTGATAAACAAGTTTTGGACACGTGTTGCGAAGATGGTTTGGGCTACCGCAATGATAGCAGGCTCGCATAGTTGGGGTTGCATAAGGTAGGGCATATGATTGGTGAATTGGTTGATTAGTGGGTTGTGGGATGGATGAGTTGCATTGATTTTGAATAGCTTCTCGACAAGAGTTGATCAGGTGGCAAAAGCGGCCACAATTGAAGCATTTTCGGCATTGTGCGATAATATGGTGGTGAAACTTACACGTGTACACAAGGGATATGTTCCCGTGTAGGGCTTTTTGTTGGATTAACCTTGGATATCTTGGGTTGGTGATGGGTTAGAATTGGTTAGGGCGTAGTTCTGGTGTTTGCGTTTATTGTTGTTGTTTTTTGTAGTTGGTGTTGGTGGGTTTTAATGAGGTTTCGACCTTGTCCTTGTTGGGAGGCTCGGTCGTGGCTTTTTCGGTAAGCCTTTTAGTACTTTTGCGCGTTAAGGTCCCGGCCTTAACATGGTTTTCGGTGAGGGTACCGGCTAGGGTAATGGCATCATGAAGATCCTTCGGGTCACGACTAAGGATGGAATCTTGGATTTGCATCGGCAACCCCGAGATGTACTTATCGATGGCACGCTCGAGAGGTGTTACCATATGCGAAATGAGGAGGGTAAGTTCGTGGAAACGGTCGTTATAAGGTACATCGTCACCACTTTCTTGTTTTAAATTTCAAAACTCTTCTTCCAACTTTTGGAGCTTATATTTCGGGCAAAATTTCTTGAGCATGAGTTTCTTTAGGTCGTCCCATGAGAAGGCCATGGCAACCTCAGCCCCAAGGGCTTTCTTTTTGCTATTCCACCAAGTAAGGGCACTCAATTTGAAAACGCTTGATGTATAAGTGGTCTTTTTGTCTTCCGGGCATGCACAGTGGAGGAACACGCTTTCCATGTGCTCGAACCATTGAAGAAGGGTTGTAACAACCTCAGTCCCAAAGTAATCGGTCGGGTTAGCGTTGGTGAATTGCTTGAAAGAGCAAACATTAGGGGTTCACGGGAACATTAGTGGCATTCGCGGTTTGGAGTTGGGAGATGAGGATTGGGAGGGCTTCCATGACTCCCTTTGTAATGCGAGATGATATGCTACGGCCAGGGTTATCGGTATGACGGCGACGGTTGAGAAGGCGAGAAGACATGATGCGGGGAAAATGTGTAAAATTTGATGAGATTCGAGTAATTGATGTAAATGTATGCGTTCCAAGTATAAAATTTTCATAAGAATTGGGTATGTATCGTAAATATATGTGGTTACAAAAAATGTAGATTGTCACATGTCTAAAGGTTGAAAAGGAATAAAATAAATAATCCTTAAATCCCTTGTGGTTGAGTTTGAAAATTTTATCATTTATAAAAAGATTTAAAATATAATCTTCAAAATTTTGATAGTATGAAATGAATCACATAAAATCCATTTAGTTGTTAGAAGTTCATGAAATCACCATGGCTCTTTATAACAAAAATGAGAAAACAACATTAAAATTTATAAATAAATTCAATAATAAATTTAGTTGTTGAGTTATCCATGTATCACCATGGCTTTATTTCAACAAAATGTTCGAAAATCGATTAAAATCGGGATATGAGGCATTGGTGCGAACGTTGGAGGTGTCCATGAACCACCATGGCTTTTCCTTTCCATTCATTCAACTAAAACAACATAGGGAAACCCGAGTTTAGCCACGTATCACCATGAATTCGGTTATAAATTAAGGGTGTGATCGTCACATGACCATGATTGATACAATGAGGGTAGTAGGTTCATGAACGTTTGGTGTGATACGCTTTGGCTTAACAAGTTTCACACTCACACCTCACCCTCCAGGAAGGCAACCAGGTCTCGCGGCTGATAGAGATTTGTGCGCATTGCACTTCCTTAGGCTCGCAAGCCTTGGTGTCAATGGATCGGTGTACAGGAGTGTCCCCCTTACAGTTACTACGTATCCGTTACACGAATCATCCTCAAGGAGAGGGGAAATAAAGGTGGGATTTCTTAAGGAAATTCCCGATTAAAAAATTGTTCTAAAGTTTTAAAAATAATTTTGAGGGTGAGGCATGGCCTCGGAATAAGTATGTGCTTTTGTGTACAATTGTATATGATAAAGAATTTAAATAAATTAAGCTATGTACAGAAATACAAAATTTTAAACAAGTAGGGTGCACGTATAGCAACACGTATAGGGGCCCTAAGCATGCTACTAGGCCGTTACGTCTAACCACCTATCTTATAGCCTTCGGATCTGATACCAATTTGTCACACCCCAATCTATGACGGAATATGCTGGGGCGCGACGTAATTGTATCATAGCTCAAAGACACTAATAATAATAAGTATTAATATCTAAATTTATTTATTAATATCAATCGTACACAAACAATTCAAAATTTAAAAGAATTTGATACAACATTTAAACTTTATAAATTTTAGCCTAAGGTCCAAGTCTATGTCTTCACTTCAGTTTACTTATTATAATAACCTGCAGTATGCGTTAAAATAATTTGTCAACAACACATGTTGAGCGAGTAATTCACAGTTTGGTGTAAGTATAATAATATTAATATGAGAAATAAAAAATTCCTTACGCATGTGAATAGCATCAATTAATGTAAGCAAGTATAAGTGTCTTTTCAATCATGCCACTAGAATACGGACATGTCTACTCGAATGAATTCGCAACCAATAATAACATCATAAAGCAGTAAACACATAATTCATATAGCAGTAAACAATTAATCAAGCATCATCACAACCACACAATTAATGGAATTGTGTTTGAGTGAAATAATATTATAATAATAGTTTCTAATATGCATAATGCCCCCAAAACAAAAGTAGAGAAAAAGAGGGAGTGTGATTACTCATTTTAATGATAAGATAGACGATAACGATGAGACGGTTAAAACGAATTTAATTAGTTCCACAAGGAGTCTCGACGATAAGCCCTAATTTAAGGTCATAGTGTTAAAGAAAAATCTAACGACATAAACGAACAAGATGGTAACATGATGGGTTCATAACGAATTTGGGGATCGGTAATGCGTTGAATGATAATTTGCATAAATTTTATAAAGTTGTACTAAAAACTTGTATGTCGATTTTAAAAATATTCGATCATTAGTTTAACGTTACAAATATATTTATATATTAAACAAAAGATTGTTCTTTTAACAACTTAGATTGTTCTTTTAACTTCTAAGAAAAATATATATTTATAATTACTATATAAATATATATGAAGACATTTACATGAAAAATTAACGTTGAGAGTTTAGCATGTGTCGGTTCGTTTTAGATGAGTGAAAACTATTCTTTTAGTTTAATTATGTATTAAAAAAGATATTTATATATACATATGCTCCTAAATATATACATATTCGAAAGAGTTTAGACCAAAGAAAATTTATTTTAGGTGTCTAGAGATGATCGGTTCATTAACGATTGAAATTATTTATGTTCATATATAAAGTTTATATAGTTATAAAAATTAAACCAAACAAAATAGCAAAACCGGCCATAAAAAGGCTCTAACCCGCGCCCTATCCCTACTCAAAGTTTTAACATATATGCACCTGCCACTAGGGCAGGTGTCTAACCTTTTGTGAAGATGGAAAAGATTAAATATTAACACTGACCAAAAATATCCCCAAGTCCCATAAACCCTAGAAACTGCAATACGTAATTGATCACTGAAATCCCTCTGTCAGTCAAAATTGACAGAGGGCTTTCGTTTAGAGCAAGAAAACGAGCAAGATGAATAAAACAATTACCCAAATTGAGTTCGGATTGAATGAGAACGGCCATCTAGGGTTTCGGCTAACAACATGATCCAATTCTTGATTCAAATGAACTTCTAGGTTAAAATTGATACGGGGTTGGGTTTCGAAATGATGTGAGGATGATGCAGATCCGTTTAATTACGTTAAGATCAAGTATATATAGGGTTTTAAGATTAATATAGCTGCGGTTTGTTTGTTACGAAATTAGGTGTCAAAACGCTGTCAATTAACCCATGATTCTCGTGATTGATACGCATTTTGATCAGTAAACGATTGGCATTGACGATTTCTGTGATTTCAGGCTTGATTTACGGATTGAAAACTCAAAGAAAGAAGGAAGGAGGCCGACGCGAGGTAGGGGGAAGGAAAAGGAAAAAAAAAATAAAATATTATTTGAAAATTTTACAATCTAGTCCCTGGTGTTTGAGTGCTTGATCAATGATGCGAAAAACTTAAATACAAAGATGCAAATTGCACTTTTTTGATAGTTCATAAAATCATTTTAAACAATAATTGCTCTCATAATGAACTAAACATATGATGACCGAATAATAATAATAATAATAATAATAATAATAATAATAATAATCGTTAGCTTTATTAAATAAGAAACGAACGTTTGATTAATAAATAAATAAAATGATACAAGAAAAATTTTAACGGGTCGGGTTTTCGAGTCTAAAAATTTACGAATGTTACAACGACGCGGGTGGTGCTGTAGTTTAAATTTGTTTTTGCATTTTGTTTTTTCTTTACGAACTTGTTGTAATGTATTTAATATGTATATATAATTATTGTTTTCTTTATGTTGTTTCATTGCAATTTTAAAATGGAGCCAATTAAGTACAACCAATTTTTGAAAATCAAAAAATATTAAAAAAGTAGTTATTTTTTTTTAAATTACTAATAAAAACCCAAAAAAACCATCAAAAAGTAAATTAAAAAAGACAGCAAAAACACAAAAACAAAAAGAAAATAAAAAAAGCAAGAAAAAGACAAAAAGAATACGACTTTTTAGGAAACACTCCATCTATCTGCTGCGAATACTTGTATTCTCAGCTGATAAGTTGGGTGTTTCCTAATAACCTTGGGTGCCTTTGACAAATCTGTAAAATTATCATTATTGTTTTTGCATGGTATATAATTAACAAAAGCCTTGGTATGAGTGTATATAGAACTTTTTCATTTACTTGTAAAATACACAAATATTTGACAAAAAGAGAATGTGAGAAAGAAGTTGAGGAGCCATAAAATGACGATCAGCGGTAAGAAGTTGATCGCTGTCGGTTCGATTCATTATAATAAAAGTTATGTTATAAAAGTTTTATTATTAAAGTTGAGGGACCAAAGTATAAAGATGTAAGATGACAAATTTTTAGAGTTAATTGTCATTTTAGTGCCTGTGGTTTTTCCAATTACGCATCTTTAGTAGCCTTTTTTGAATTTAGTGCAAATGGCAACTTCACTTTTCTAAAACTTGCCATTTTTGTACTTTTTTTCTAGCCCCCGTCTATTTTGTCCGTTAAGTAAGGGGTAAATTGGCAATTTTGTTTATTTTATTTATTTTGTCTTTTGAGTTAAGTGTCACTTTCATTCCTGTGATTTGTTCAATTATGCAACTTTAGTACCTTTTTTTTTTAATTTATAGCAACTAAATAATTGGATTAGTTTTGGATCATAAGCAAACCAAAATAGAAATTACATATTACAAAGGTCATTTCTAATCCTAAATGAGCAGATCACCCCCGCACCCCCCCCCCCCCAAAACCATTATTCGTCTTCAAGTTCAAATGAATTACGATATGGTGCTTTTCCCATGTGGTTCGTCAACCACCGTTCGAACATCATGGACATCATTTAACCTTGGTCGACGTTTTTATTGTTGCGATAGAAAGGTATGTTAAAATACTAATTTTGTTCACTTCTAACCTAACTAATCGATGTTGGTTCCCCAATTTCTGACCTAATGGATTTTATACTAAAAGGTGCGAAGTTGTGGGATTGCTATTTGGCTTTATCCTCTGATGTGTAGAGCTACTTTTATCAAAACTAGACTTTTAAACAAAGTCAATGCACATAAAGAAAATGCAATAACAATGGCTAAGATGAGCTCAAATCTTGAAGCTACTAGAAGAAAATTAACAATCCTTAACAAAATGCTAAAATTATGTTAGGCATTTCATGATTGTTTTTCATCTTTTATCATGCATTTTAGTGACCTTTTAATTATAATATGTAATGTCTCTTTTGGTTTGTGTACGTATCCAAAACTAATCCAAGTATCTAGTTGCAATGAATTCAAAAAAGGTGCTAAAGTTGCGTAATTGAACAAACCACGGGTATGAAAATGACACTAAGCTAGCTCAAAAGATAAAATAAACAAAATTACCAATTTACGCTAACTTAATGGACAAAATAGAATGGGTTAGAAAAAAAAAATACTAAAATGGCAAGTCTTAGAAAAATGAAGTAGCCATTTGCACTAAATTCAAAAGCGGGTACCAAAGTTGCGTAATTGAACAAACCACATGTATTGAAATGACACTTAACTCAAATTTTTATTACCAAAGTTGAAAGCATTCACATCCTATCCATCATATTCTATGAGCGGTGTTTTTAAAATGTAGAGAGTGGTCTAAGATGTTGTAAGTGAATAATAGAGAAAATGCAGTGATTTTTCTTTATGTTTGAAAAGTTACTATTAACCCCTTGTAATTTTTTAATATTTGTTGAATGTAGTTTTGAGTGAATATTAGAGAAAATGTATAGTTTTTTTAGTATAATTTAGGATTTGAAGATAGAGGAAGAGATGAGAATGCTCCAAGTGGCCAGAAAATAAATATGTAAAACAAAAGGTAAGAGAAATTAAGAGGCCAAAAACATATTCATATGAAACTCAGGAACCAAAAATTAAGGGGCAAAAGCCATGTACATGCAATATAAAGTTGAAGGGCTAATAACACATGCGCGTGTACACACACATACATACATACATACATACATACATATATATACATATATATATATATATATACTAGCTTTTATTTCCCGTATTACGGGGTTGTTTTACATTATTTGTTTCCAATATTTATATAGTTTTTTGGATTTTAATTTTATTTATTGTAAGGAAGTTAATAATATACTTACTATTTGATGATGAAAGTGTTTCACAAATAAATAAGATGTTATAACTAAGTTTAAAAGCTATCTAGGTTTGGTGAGACCCATGACGCGCTTATTTTTTTACTATTAAATTGTTTCTTAATTATAAATAATATTTGTTTTTAAAAAATCCGGATATTAATTTTTAGTATATTCCTATTTTATAGGATTTTCATATTAAATATTTGGTAAGATTAGCTTTTACTTTAATGAGATGCTATAACCCATTTAAGGGTTATCTGGGTTTGGTGAAACCCATACTCATGAATTCGGGTCAAATGCATGACAGACCTTCATTTACAAATAAAGCAATCTGGTGATTTTATAGAATGTAGGGTAGCAACCAGAGAGCTTTTAAAGGTTTCGTTTATATATATATATATATATCCTCCCTTTTTTTAAGCCACTAGATTGCATTATTTGTAAATGATGGTTTTTAATGAATTTAACCCGAATTTACGGGTATGGGTCACCAAACCCAGATAGCCATTAAACGGGTTATAAAATCTCATTATATTAAAAATTAATCTCACCAAATATTTGATATGAAAATCCTATAAAATAGAGATATAATAAAAATTAATATCCGATTTTTAAAAGAAAAGATATTATTTATAATTATGAAGCAATTTTATAGTAAAAAAATAAGCGGGTCATGGTCTCATCAAACTCAGATAGCTTTTAAACGGGTTATAACATCTCATTTATTTGTGAAACTCTTTCATTATCAAACCCTAATTAAGTATATTATTAATTAACTTATAATAAATAAAATTAAAATACAAAAAATAAATAATAGAAACGTAAAATGTAAAACAAACCTCGTAATCAAACGCTAATTTAATTTCTCAATGTGGATTTAGTTACATTAGAGATTCTTATTTCTTTTAATTTTTACTTGAATGAAAAGTTTCACAAAATAATATCCAAATTATAACAAATGAACATATAAACAAATAAATATAAAAATTAAGTAGATAATTCATTCAATATTTCATTAAAAAATGAACATAACCCAATATAAATTAATCAAAATAGGTTAAAGTATATTGTTAACATCTTACAATAAATAAACTAAAATCCAAAAAAAATACATTCACAATATTAGAAACGAAAATTTTAAACAACCCCCATAATACGGATGATAAAACTAATATATATATATGTATATATATATATATGATAGGTTAAAATGAAAGCCCAGTCTAATTATAAAAACCATATAAGGCTGAGGGGTGTGGGGGGCGCGAGAGGGGGCGCGAGTGGGGGCGCCAGCCAATAATATTGTGACGTGTGGCAGAGAGAGAAACTTGATAAGATGGGTGTTGGTAGTGGTGCTCGCGCCCCGGGACATGGTGTGGAGGGGCGCGAGCGGTTTTTTTTTTTATTTTTTTATAAATGTATTAAAAAAACGAATTATTATAAAAACTCGTAAATCATCAATGTGTCTTCTTTCTTCTCAAATCAATTCAACCCAATGGCTCTCACATCTAAACTCCACCCATCTCCATATCCAGTTACCCATTTCAAAAACCCCAAATTCCATCAATTTCACATCATCTTCACACTCT
This sequence comes from Bidens hawaiensis, assembly GCF_021521415.1. Taxonomy (NCBI): domain Eukaryota; kingdom Viridiplantae; phylum Streptophyta; class Magnoliopsida; order Asterales; family Asteraceae; genus Bidens; species Bidens hawaiensis. The sequence continues at coordinate 170,027 of NW_027505158.1, forward strand.
CCCTTCACCGAGAAACACTCAATCGAACGCTACCAACGCGACAACTGGGTCTTCAAAAACGAATCCGGTCAAAACCCATTACCCAATGAATCCAATTTCTTTTTTTTTTTAATAAACAAAAAAATTCGGCTGCCGGAATTTTTTACAGGCTGCCGGAATTTTTTTCAGTCTGCCGGAATTTTTTACAGGCTGCCGGAATTTTTTTTTTTTAATAAACAAAGAGCCCAACGGCTCTATTTACGCATTCCCATGCCGTTCACGAGCGCTACACCCCTGGCGCCTGCCTCTTTTTCCGCGCTCGCGCCCCTCTCGCGCCTCGGTGGTGTGGTGCTCGCGCCCCGGGGCGCGAGCGGCTGTCCTCTTGCGCCCTTTCTCACGCTCCACACCCCTCAGCCTAAACTCTACCATGACCTTTGATCTAGATCATTGAATGATTACAATTACATCTAGTAAATTATACTATTAAATTGTTATATTTAATCTCTTTAAAGTACGAAAGGGTAAAAAGGTAAAATCACTTTTCATTATTTTATGTCACAATCTCTCTCTCTCCCCTGCACATTGATATCCACGCATTTTATGTCACCATCACGCACTCACTCCTACGCAAAAGTCACCAACTTTAAAAAAAAATGCATTTATCTTTCATCCTAATTCAATCAAATTCAACCCATCTTTTGGGATGGAAGTGAAACCCGAACCTGATGAGAAAACCCGATACCTGACATAATTGGGACGGGTCTTACCCGTCTCATTAGGGTTTGGGACGGGTTTGGGATTAGTTTTTAAATTTTTCATGGGTTTGGGACGAGTCTGGGATTTCTAATATACCCGATTACCCGACCCGATTATCCAATAATATGGACCTATTTACCCGATTATGTACCCGAAGTACCCAATAACTATATATCTATATACATATATATGTATATATGTGTAAATACAAAAATTAATATTTATAATTTGTGTTAACTGTTGTATTAATTTTTTTACATTCTAGTAGTATTCAAGACTATTAAAAGGATATTATGTGTATATCAATAAGCAATCGATTAAAAAAACATATTGACCAGTTGCATATTGTCAAAACTTGACGGGTATAACCGATGAGTATTTTTAATAAACTAACGGGTATACCCGAAACCCATGGGTATACCCGAGACCCGATAGGTAATTACCCGATATATACCCGACGGGTCTGGGATGGGGTTTTATAAACGGGTCCGAGTCTGGGAATATCTAGACCCGTCCCAGACCCGACCCATTGCCATCCCTACCCATCTTCCTCTTTTTCTTTAAAGTGTCAACAACCAATAAGTTACAGACAACCCTTGATGCTGCTTTTCGGCCCAACGTGATGGAGGAGATACCGGCATCAAATATTTTAAATTTTCAGAATCGGTACCGGTATCATCCCGAGCTTATCCCTTCTTTAATGACAGTGTCTTTATGAAAGTTAAAGTGGACGTTTAGTAAATTTTAGCATTTTACTTGACGCTATTATGTTTGTGATTGAGTTTAAAAATAACTTATTAAAATTTTTAAAAAGTCATTTAAAAGGCCAAACTTTGTGACTTTTAGAAAGCAAATTTTTAACCTTATTGAAAAGCTAAATTTAAAAAAAGAAAAGAAAGAAAAAAGAAAAGAATAAAATTGTGATTGTCAAATGTTTTTTTTAACTTATTGTGTTTTTAAAATAGCCAATAAATCAATAAATTGTTTTCAAACTAAATTCCAAACGTACCCTAAAGATAGAGTATACTATATATGTATAACTCATAATTAAAAGTAACCCATATTTCTTGGTTTTTTTAAGGAACACCAAGATATCTTTACCCATGATATACAATAATACAGATAGCAGGGGTGGATGTAGCTCATAATCGAGGGTAGCATCCGCTATCACTCAACTTTTCATCAATAGTGTAATTTTTTTTCTCTTTAGGTCGGTTTTTATATTTCACTATCTCTAAAAAATATTACGTTACCCTATTTGTTTAAAGGCCAACCTGTTTAAAAGTTCAAATCAAATAAAACGTAAACACATTTATAGCCCAAAGCAGATAAAAAATATTAACCTTTAAATTGGCCTCATATAATCCATACTATGCCTGATTGGTAATTATACGTCCAAGTCCCAAATATCGAAATGGCAAAATATATCCCAACTACACATGTGGGTGGAAAATTAACGAAAACTTAACCATTCGTTAGTTTTTCTGATGTGGCGGCTGAGTTGTCTCGTAGCCGACTGACTGGGATGCTGACAGGGCTTCTAAGCTGGCTATTAATTAAAAAAAAAATTCTTAAAACCACCTGGATAATGACTGGGATGAGAGGTTCTTTTATGAGCAATTAATCTCTACAATACATCATCATCATCATCATCATCATCTGTTTTTGTTTATATCATCAACCCATTTTCCAGCAATTTCAATTCATACTCATCTTCATCGTCACCATCACCAATCCACTATTACTACAGAAGAAAATATTACATATTAATTACAGAACAAGATGGTGTCAGGATGGAGAAGAGCTTTCTGCACATCAGTTTCTCGAGAAACTGATTCAATCGCCATGGATGAGCTTGAGTATGCTCATCCACCACTCCCAAAATTGGTACCAGATTTGCTTTTTTCACTTCTTCATCCAATCCTTCTAGCAACAGTGTGTGAGAGTAGCAACAGTCCACGGCCATCGAATCCTTCGTCGCCTTGCTCTTTCCTCAAATCGAGCCTACGCCTTTGCACGGTAGCATGTTGTTCATCGGAATTTGTACATTTCAGAAATTAATTAATTAATTAAATTTGAAGCGTAGATGTGGACTATGTTTACAGAGCGTGAAGAAAGGGCAAGGAGTGTTCTCACACGTTTCGTTTTCCGTGTATCTCCGATCACGTGAGCTGTTTGTGGAAGGAGATGCCTACGCAATCAGAATCAGAAGAAGCAGTTCGTTGATGAAGAAATGAATAGAGAAAAGATGGCTACGATATTCATCCGAAACGGCAATTAAAAGTTGAAAGTTTATAACGACGGTGAGCCGTTCGCCAAAAGCTCGGTTCATTCCGATTCCGGAATCTGACGAAAACTGCGACGAAGAATTCATAGCTAGGTGGTTTTAAGAATTTTTTTTAATTAATAGTCATCCCAGTCAGCCGGTTACGAGACAACTCAGCCGCCACGTCACAAAACTAACGGATGGTTATGTTTCTTTTAATTTTCCACTCACATGCGTAGATGAGATTATATTTTGCCATTTCGATAGTTGGGACTTATAATTGCCAATTCGGCAGGCCAATTTACCTTTTTTCTTTTGTTTGAACGAGAAACATTAAACAGAAATAGACTTAAACAAAAATAGTCTCAACGGAATCATTATTTTTTAAAAGTTCAAATCAAATAAAGTCCTGACAAAGTTTATAGCCCCCAAAACAAAGAGAAATCATTAACCTTTTTTTAATTTTGTTTGACAAGAAACATCAAACAGAAACAGGCTCACTAACAGAATCATCATTTTGAGATTGAAATTTTTAATACGGTTTTGGATATGCAAATTCAATAACTTGGAAATAGATTTAGTGAGGTCTCAACTAATTTGTTAGAAAATATGTCAACTTTGAATCTTGAGATTCATTTTCCAAATTTGACACATCTAAGATAGTGACATTTTCGAAAATGCATTCGAATGATTTTAGTAAAGAAGAAAGATAGTGTATTTCGGTGATCGTACAACATTTTATCACACTTTAAAAGAAAATGATAAATTTACAAAATTAGGTGAATGCGTGACCTTGCTCGTGTAATGACGACTTTTCCTTTGGTTTATCGAATACTAAAGCTAGCGTTGGTTTTACCCACCGCAACCTTTGAAATATGTTTTTCTAGAATAAAGCTTATCAATACGGATTTGCGCAAGCGAATGAGTGATAAGTATTTAAACAATGCTTTAATTTGTAACAAAAGAGAAATGTTTGATAAAATAAAAGAACTGTGTGTGGCTTGATTTCAAGCTTTGAAAAATGAATAGGAGAAATTTGCATCCTACGTGTTTACATATATTTATTATTTATTATCGTATTTCTATTTTTGTTTCGTTTATTTTATTTGAAATTAAAAGGAAAAATTAAATGTTTTCCGAAATATTTATGTCTAGATGCGGCACTAAAAGATAAAGATAATGCATAGTATGTTTGTTCTTGCGGGTTTCGTGAAACCTGACGCGGTATTTGGTTTCCAAAATGGTTCCCTAATTGTTTAATAATCAACTTGGACGAACAATTTCGAATTTTTGATGCTTTCTAGAGAAATTATTTGGTCCTTTAAATTTTAATATCACAAGTGGTTGAATTTTTGTCATTATTAATTATTATATTAAATTTTAATGACTCATGACTAAAGAATGAAATAAACGATGGTTAGATGTTTTGAAGGCATAAAAGTTGAAAATTTGGGATTGGTTTTTATAAATATTTAAATCACGGTGGACAATGATATGGATGTTAAAATTAACATCACGATTCACGATAGCTTAAAAAACAAATTTAATGACATTAGTGCATTCTCAATAGTTTCTTTATCTTTATATCTATAATTATATTAAAAAATATTATATTTATTTTTTATATATAATTAAATAATACTTTTTATAACTTTATTAATATATTTAACTCAACTTACAAGCATTTTCAAGTATATTAAAAATAAATAAATAAAGAATGAAGAGTGTTTTTTCAAATTTACTCATTTTTTTAAATTTTTCTCCCCTTCATTCACAACCCTATAAAAAAATTTTAAAGAATCCACTTACATAATTACAGGGAAAGCTATTGAGAATGCTCTTACTAATATTAAAGCACACATCTCATTAATTTTGAATCTCATAGCACTTAATTATTACTCATGGCCTAAGTTGTTGCAATGTGTAGCATATTGTTCGGTGTTTTTCGTTAATCAGTACGCTATATATACATGTTAGGGTCTAGTTATTCTACAAATAGGGACAAAAATGAGAAGTATAAGAAAGATTTGTGACAACAAAAAAAATCTCTCAAAAAAATAATTAAAAAAAGGGATTTTTACATATATCCCTTACTAACTTTCATTATTACATGTATCCCCAAAGCTAAACATTTATTTACATATTTTCCCTTCTTATATGCAATTACCTTTTCAATTCGCAATACCTTAATGAAAAAACCAAACATATGACAGAAACAACGACATCAACTTCCATTCATTCGGAGTTCCATCGCTCAGTAACTTACAAACATTGACGACTTCCATTCTTCCGGTGTTGGATCACAGTAACGTCCAAACGTCGGGTTTCTTTTTATGTCGATTTTTTGTCTAGTATATCTACTTTTCCTGACGATTTTTATGGAGACTGCAAGCCCTAATTGATCTTATTATAATCTGTATATGTTCGTCTTAAAACCGACTCGGTTTGGGTTTAAATATGGGATATATGTAATTGTTACTATTAAAAAGGGAACATATGTAACTTAGTTCATTAAGGGTAAAATGGTCATATAGTAAGTTAATTTTAATGAAATGAGGATATATGTAATATATATGGTTTAGGGATAGGAAATATATAATTAAAGGTTTAGCATTGAGGAAATATGTAGTAAGGAAAGTTAGGGAGGGAATATATGTAAATGCCCAATTTATATATTTACATAATAATAAAATGTAATCTCTTTTAATAATCAATTAACGACCTTGTTCCCTTTTTGCCGCATTATATAAGACTACTAGTTCAAGCATTCTATCGCCAAATTATACACTCACAACCAACACGAACACGAACACGAACTCGAACACTCCAGGTCTCTTCTCTTTCTGCATAACAATTACTATTACTACTCTATTCGATTATATGCTCAGTTCATTATTACACTCTATCGCTACTCGTATCTGTATAATTACGTTCTGCACTTCTGTTATTATCATTGAATCATCATAATCACAAACTATAGACTAGATCTATTAATCACTTAAGCAAATCTACTGTAATCGAACACTAATAGGTAGATATTTGACAGCTATACGTGTCTAGACCTAATTACGCTTCACGATTAACATCAATTGCTGAATTTGAAGTTTATACGAAACCCTAGGTGTTTGATGCGTTTCTCCAGCTTGATTCCGAAAGTTTTGGTTTTAATTACTCTGTTATATTGTTTATGATGATCATGATTTGTTACTTTCGGATTGTTTGAGACTGATTTTCATGTGAGGTTAGTTAGGTTATTGATTGTTGCAAGCAAGTAAGGCCTGATTGCTTTGTATTTTGAGAAATAGAGATATGAAGAACTATTTTCAATGTAATATTGTTCATCAAAGTCATAAAACGATAGACTAGATCTCATTATCGTTTAGGTAGATTGGTTGTACTTGAATGCAAATAGGTAAGAAGATGTTTGATAATTATACGTGTCTAGAACTTATTATGCTTCATGATTGACATCAATTTCATGTAAGTTAGTAAGGTCATTGATTGTTGCAATTAAGGCCTGATTATAACAAATAAATTGTCAAGGGGCTAATATGTAAGATTTTATAACTTCAAACGACTATTAGTAACAGATTGGTTAGTTGTTAAGAAGCTAGTGTCACTTTCTCTCAATCCTAATTTATTCACTCTTCGTTACTAGAGGAAATTGACAAAACCGACAACGCCAATGCTGCCGACACTAACGCTGTTGGAATTCTAGTCTTTATGCCATGCATCCAAATCAGTGCGAATCATGATTTAAGCTTGCATGAAAACATCCTAACCGTCATCAACTTGCAAGAGATCCAATTATCTGCATGGTGTCCGACTTCTTGATTCATATGAACAACTTCAGCTTCATCAAATGCTTCATTAATGACAGTGGAATCATGACTTATTCATTGTTCAAGTAGAGACTCGAGAATTAAAGAGGTTAGATTCTCTTACCGTAACCATATTAAGATATATCATGATTGTAACGCAAAATTTGAGTTAAAGACATTTTTTTTCTCTTTTAAACAAGCATAATATGAAATTTAGCATAAACCAATTATGCAATCTTTACGGGTTATCGTTCCCATGTGCCGCTAAAGCCTCAGTGGTTCACGATCGAATGCTAGAAAATATTCACATCTCAGGTCAGGCACCGATGGGCACATTGACCAATCCATGTAGCTGATAGCCCTCACAACCTAGGCACAACGACACAATTGACACAATTATTAGGGGCATGCTCTACCCTGCGAGCCCCCCGGCCACCAGGGACCTGGTGTGCCAATGAATTACGAGTTGAATACATCAGTTTTAGCAGAAGACTGATATTCCCTGCTCATTATCATACAATTACTTATTCATAAACTTTGTGTAGGACTGATAGTTTTCATTTCCCTATCTCATGGAAAAAATGGTTCATTTGGAGCAATAATTTCTATGAACATTTGGTATATTTCGTATACAATTATCTATTTATAAACTTTGTGTAGGACTGATAGTCTTCATTTCCCATCTCTTGGAAAAAAAATGGTTCATTGAGACTTAAGAGCAATAATTTCCATGAATACTTGGAATATTTCGTTTATGAGTAGAACAATCGTTTTTAAGATGGGGCGTACAATTTACAAATATATACGACATTATCATGCCAAATCAATTCAATGTATCAAAAAAACCGTGTTAAGATCATTTAGTTGTTGCCAGCCAATAAACATAAAATTTCCATGAGCCTTAAAAAAATCATTTTCTTTATGAAAAATGATAAACTCCTCATAAACCTAAATAATAAGCTATCAAAAAAATAATCTATCTAAACATTTATATTGCAATTTAATTCATTAAATAGAAATAAGATAAAACGAAGAAATCAAACTTATTGTCACCGATCCTATAGCTTGGAGGTTAGCGAAATAGACCGGCGTCCGAATTTGATGGGGTTGCCAACGGTTCAATAAACCGTCATCATAATTTGAATCAAAAACTTGTAATTGGTATTTTTGCTTCTCTCCTATTTTGTAAAAAAAGAAAACTCGGGTAATTGTTTGCTCAAAATAAAAAAAGAAAACTTGTAATTGGTATGGGGAGTACGGGGTGGTTTGGTGAGGGTTGGTTGGGTACGCATGAATTTGAAACAAGCGCCTAGCAGGTGTCCACAATGGGTGCATTGGCGGCAAGGGATGCCGGGTTGATGGTGTCGTTGGCAGATTTGGCAAAACGGGTGTGGACCATGGTAAAGCTTCTTTGGAGGGGGAATTTGAAGGTTTTGGGTTTGGGTTTGGGGGTATTGGGGTTGTGGTGGGTTTGGTTGGGTTAAGGCATAGTTTTGCTTTCGTTTCTTGGAGTGGTTGTTGTTGTTGTTGCACTTTGGTTTGGGTGTGGCTTCGGCCTTGACCTCTTTGGAAGGTTCGGCCTCGAGTTTCTCAGCAGCCTTCTTGCTGATTTTGAGGGTTCCTGCCTTGACGTGGTTGTCAGACAAGGATGCAGCAAGAACAATAGCATCGCGAAGAGTCTTAGGAGCACTACTTTGAACCGAATCTTGGATTTGCCTTAGCAGACCCCAAATATACTTGCTAATCCCACGAGAGAGATGAGTTACAAGGTGTGGCACCAGGATGCTAAGTTCGTAGAAACGTGCAGTGTAGGTAACGTTATCGCCACTCTCTTGTTTGAGGTTCCAAAATTCCACTTTTAGATTCATAAGTTCATTGGGTGGACAAAATTCAGCAGTCATGATTTCCTTAAGTTCTTCCCATGGTAAGGCCATGGCTACATCGGCACCACGGGTGAGTTTTTCTTGCACCCACCAATTTAGGGCTCTTTTCTCGAAGACACTTGAAGCAAAGCGTGTCTTCTTGTCATCGGGACATTCGATATGGAGGAAAGTACTCTCCATACTTTGGTACCATTGTAGTAGGGCAGTGGCACCTTCCGAGCCATCGAACTTATCAGGTTTTGCATCGGTGAAATTCTTATAGCGAAAAGAGTTGGAGTTTGAACCCGAAGCAGCTGCGTTTGTATTGGTAGCAATGGTTTGGTGCATTTGAGCCACCATCTGCGGGAGCACAGCAGCCATTTGTTTGGCGATCTGGGCTGTCATCTTGCGGCTGGAAGGACGACGGTTAAGGTGACGAGAGGCCATTCTGCGAACAAGCGTTATAAGAATCGTGAGTCTCGGAATTGTGTATGATGTAAGAGTTCTTGTTAATGTTTGTTAAATATGAAAACTTATAAAAAAATAAAATAAGCGTTGTGTGGAACTTAGAGTTTTCATGAACCACCATGGACTCTTATGTTCCAGCACAAAAATCAAAATTCGAAATTAAATCGAACCAAAAGCTGGGTATTCGTGTATCACCACGACTTGACAGACTTTCGGTTAAAACACATTGTAAAACATGGAGGGTCGGAGTCATACGTCACATGAACCACCATGACTTGTATGACATCCTTAGGAGTGCAACCATATCCTTATCACTAAGAGGACATGATCACGTTTGAAAACATAAAGTTGCAATTTGTATGGCGTTTGTGTGGTACGCTTTGGCTTAAGGTTTCACGTACTTCCCGAACTCTCCAGGTAAGCAACCAGGTCCCGCGGTGGATTGGGATGTATGCGCATTGCTTATCCTTAGGTTTCATGAACCTTGGTGTCAAGAGTTCGGAAAACAAGCACGTCCCCCTACAGTTACTACATACCCGCCACGTTAAACCGTCTTTATGCAGAAAAATATCGGAAAACCGAAATTGAAAAGAAAAAAAAAATATTTTGAAAATATTTGTTTTAGACCTATCCCTTGGAGTTTGTGTGTGAACATGTGTACAGGAGACGCTATGAAATGTTATAAATTCGAGCGTATGAATGAAACTTTAATATAAGTGCGGGCACATAGCACATAGAGAATTCATGCAGTTTTGGGCCCTAAAATAAACTATAATTATACTAGGCCGATACGTTTAACAACCTATTTTATAGTTACGGATCTGATACCAATCTGTAACACCCCGGCTTTAAACGGAATACGCCCGGGTGTAACGTACAGATCATTCACAAGCTCGTAACGCTATTAAAGCGGCATTTATTATAATTAATTCATTTCATACCATCAAAAGTACACATTGTTTATAAATAAAAGGAAACAATAACACTTCATCGAATAAGTAGATAAGTTCTTTATTTCAAATATCCTAAGGCAAACTAATGATCTTCGTCCTTAGCATACCATCGGTTCACCCTGTAACACGTTGAAAATAATATATTTTGTCAACAATTAAGTTGGTGAGCTTTCATAAGTTTTTGCGTATACATATACATATAAAACTCGCGATTCAACAATCGTCATGCAATAAGTATTCAAGCGTAAAGTAAATGAAATCAAATAGTGTCGTCCTCCTGTTCATTTGGCCGAAGCCGTTGAAGTCGGGGAAATGAGAACCACCTTACGTAAACAACCGAAGTCCTAACGTTAGACGGCGCGGGTACGTCCCGTCGGACCATCCCACTATTTGTATGTGTTTGCGTTTGCGTAACTTCCACCATAAAAACAATAAACACATTGCAAGCAAGTTCACGTATAATCATAAACAATATGCACGAATAATATTAACATGCACGATTTAAGTGAATCGGTTTGTAAACAATCACATAACCAACGAATGAAAAACTTGTAACGTGCTACCCCCAAAATATTATAAAACGTTAAAATGGGGTTATGAAGAACTCACTTGAAATGAGAAATACGATATTGAGAAGACGGTAAAGATTGGAGTAAGCTAATTGGTCTCGCGAGAATTCCCGGCAAGTTGTCTTAATTATTAAAGTGTAATGAAATAATTACTTAAACGAACTAAATGAACAAGACACATAGAGAAGGGTTTGCAACGGATTTGGGGTCGTTAATGTATTAGCTATATTTTATAGAATATTGATAATTATGTAATTAACTTTTGTTAATTTTAATCATTTAAAAAGTCATATTTGGTTAACAAAGAAAACTCCCTTATATAATATACATTCCGACATATGAAGATGCTTTATGTAATCTAAACTAGTTTTTTAACGGTGTTCAATTTAGTTAACCAAGAGAGAAAGATAAAAAATACATTTACTGTTGTTATTATTATTATTATTATGTTTGTTATTTTTAATGTAATATATATATATATATATATATATATATAAATGATTATGTAAATTTATATACTTATATATATATATATGTATATGAACTTTATTTTATAAACTTATCGGAGTTTGGTTCGTTTAATCGAGTGTAAAAATATAGGATTTTCATGTAAATATAGTTTTTATATTAATTAAAACAACAAATTAAAAAAATATATACAAAACCAGACGAGGGGAGGATCGAACCTGCGCCCCTGGCCGGGTGAAGCGTTTTGCGTGTTCAACACTGGCCATCTGTGGCAGCATCTACTTCGTTAATACACCCAGAAAGATTATATATAACCAGATATGCAAATAAACCCCCAAATCATATAACCCTAGATATTACAATCAGATCATACACCTGACAGAGGGGTTTTGTAGATGACGAAATCGCGACCCATATGCATATTACAATTACCTGGGACGGTTAAGAATGGATCAAGAACGAGGACCTAGGACTTCGGCTCAAAGGTGAGATCAAACGAGTACAAGAACTGATTCAACAAAGCAATTAGGATGGGGCTTAGTTTCGTGATAGTGAGACGATGGTGTGGTGCTTGTTAATTGAATTTTAGTATCGTATTTATAGGCCAGCAAGATCAAACGGATCCCGGCCATTGTTCTCGTGATTTTGGTTGATTATAACTTAATTAACGAGTCGTTTCACAATGTTAATGTTGATTATGATTCGCGTAGGTTACGGAGTAATCCAATTATCTTGATTTACGGGATTAATCGAATCAAAACGGAAGGGGGGGGGGGTAGATGGCTATTGACGGGGAAGAAGAACAGAGAAAAGAAAAAAAATATATATTACTTCCGATCCGTTTTGGAGGTCCGTTCTTTGGGGATTTCCAATGGAGGTTGGCATCACTTCCGATCCGTTATGGGGGGTTGGGTCTCTGTTCGGCCGAGGATGTATCTACATATGCTTTTGTGGCTTCGAGAGCACAGTCGTGGTGTTTGCAAGACCATATTCTTCGGGGTTGTGATATTTATGGGTTGGACTCTGATTATGGGTGTGCGATGGATCGTTTACGTACTTCACTTCCAGATTTTGATCTTAGCGGGTTCTCTAATAAGGACACCGCCCCCCCTAAAGCCCAACATGTTGTGGCGAGTGCCTTATTTAGTGGAATCGTCAAGAGTTTAGAAGTGAAGTTTGATCTATCCCCTCGCCAAAAGGCGGTGTTTGAATGCCTTCGGGCTCCTCGGGCTCAGGATTTTCTAACGGCCATCCCCATTGAAGGATTAGGCCAACGAATGTCGGGTTTGGAGTATCGGGCTATCCTTAAGTACCGGTTAATGATCCCTATCTTCCCGACGGATGAACCTTGCCCAATTTGTCGTAAGGTCTGTTTGGATTCTTTTGGTGACCATGCGGTGCATTGCAAAGAATTGCCTGGCTTTAAATACAGACATGATCTGGTTAGGGATGTTCTGTGTGATGTTCTTAAACGGGCAGGGATTTCTGCTAAAAAGGAGGCCCCTGTTAACTTTCTCACGGATCCTATTGAAGGGAGGTCTACTTTACGACCAGCTGATATTCTTGTGTTCGGGTGGGCAGGGGGGAAACACGCCTGTGTGGATCTTACAGGAGTGTCTCCTCTTGTTGGGCTCAGGGACCGTGGGTTTGTTGTGGGTCAGGCTGCGTTGAAGGCTGAATCGGGCAAAGTTGTTAAACACGAGAAAGCTTGTTTAGATAATCAACATGTCTTTCTACCATTTGCCTTTGATACATTTGGTTTTCTGGCTCCAGAGGCTGTGAAATTTTTGAGTAGGGTTCAGCACGTCGTACACGGAACCTCTTCAGCTTCTAGGTCCCAAAGCTTCGTTTTTAGCAGGATTGGCTTTGCTGTTCAAAAGGGGGTTGCGGCGCAGCTTGTTGCCCGTTTACCTGCCACTTTATTGTAATCGTTTTATAGTAAATTATATAGCACAATTATTTAAACTTTATATTATTTTTAAACAAAATTGCACATAAGTCCTTGTAGTTTGGGTTGGGTCCAGAAACTTGGTTAAACTAACTCGATTTTTTAAATGATTTATCAATACAATACGGACAAAACGAAAGACATAATAAATACGTTGACGTCTTTAATAACTATGGAGATCCGATTACAAGATGGGTAAATAAAACAAATACTTTTATTAAACGAAAAAAAAAATACGAATGTCACACTAGTTACTAGCACATTATGCCATCTATAATTTAATTGTCTTAGTCGTTTCTAGAGAGAGAGGTGTGAGTTGGAAGAGAGAAGAGGCAAGATGGAAGATAAAGTGTTTTGTGGGTTTTTTTTTCTTTCTTTTTTTTTAATGTTTGAACACCGGTTTTTGTATTTAAACAACTCGTGATTGAATAAAATATTGATTTATAACCAAGGACTTAAATACCCGTATTCATATTACCAAAGATGTTTACAAAATATTGATTAGGTCATCAGATCTTATCGTGCGTAAAGGAGTTAGCATCCATTCAACATCTACCATTGTATCTACTCTAATCTTGATTACCTAAAAATGTTTTCAATGTTAATAGGTCAACAAATGCGGGTGAATAATGCCGACATACACAAAATAATTTATCTTAAGCAAAAATAATAAAACTCATTTGATCATATTTGTATTACTAGGCTACATAGTCATCGGGACTATTTCACCTCAGGATACAACCACATAGCATCTAGTATTATAACAAGGTTTTCTATGGTTTTAAGTATGCCTACAAGTGAATCTCTTACTAGTCATGGTTTGGTCTTTCATCCGTAATATGTGCATACATCTGACCAACTACGCACGCACGTATGGCATGAATGCTTTGCTACCTTATGCATCAAACATTTTGAAATCTATTCAAGCGGTATAATCGATATGAAATCAAATTCAGGTTTGAAAATTGTTAAATGTATTCACCTTGTAAATAACCTTTTGATAGTAAGTTCGAACCTAGAGATTGATTTATGGCCTTTAACTTATAATTATATTATAGGTCTATTTCAAATCCTTAGTTCATATCTAGCTTCAAATCTTCACAGGATCTTGTTTTATATATTCAAAAAATTGCTTAAAACATTTACTTCATTCATTTAATAGGTTTAAAACCTTTCAAAGTCAAATGCTTATTCTTTATTTCTTTTTAAATAGTTCAGCATCACAATTAGACTATATATGTAAATTTAACTATTTGATAGTCCTAAACTCCTAATTTTATTAAAGGATGTTTGTTTATCATGAAAAAAGGTTCATTTGCCAATACTTTAAGTATCCATTTCACTTTTTTGATATACTATCTTAATAGAGAGTTTCGATTATCTTTATTAGAAAAAAAGAAAAAATTACAAATTCTGTTCTTTTGAATATACAAAATTATGGATTGGGTCCTTTTCGAAAATGAGTTTCACTCTTTATCCTTTATTTGCATGTTTCGCTCGATTTTTGTCCTTTAAACTAACGAACATCCAATAGTCCAGTTAAGTCTTGGTATGCGACAATCATGTGAGGGCAAAAAGGTAATTTCCAACCTTTATTATTATTATTATACAAAAAATTTAATATTATATTTTAGAAGTTGTTGGCCCCGTAATTTTCTTCATCATCAAACTATTTACAACCCTAACCCACCACCGCCACCACTCAGACCACCATTGTTACCATCTTCAACCGCCGGTTATAGCAGCAACAGCAGCAACAACACCACCACTTTGAACAAGAACTTCATCAAAACCCCTTTCTTCTTCTTCCACCGTTTAGCCCTAACCTACCAACACAAGTTCGTATCTCAGGAATTATCTATATAGTATAAACACAAAGTTTGGTGCCGTAATTGATTTGATTGGGCCAAGTGGCATAATGCTATTGGGCTATGTCAAATTTTGTTTTTGTTTTTTAATTCTGGTACCGTAACGAATGTAATAAAAACCGACTAATTTGCATCGACTCATCGCCGCAACACTCGGGTTTTATCAATGTTCGGGTTTTACCAACCGAATACATGTCATTTTAAATAGTTTATTATTAAGAGCTTTCGTACCACAAGGACCCTACTAGGGCATTTGGCGTCACGTTATTGGTTTAAGCCATTTTTTGTTTAGTATTGGTGCATAACGAACCAAATGAACGTGACAAAAACCGACTGACTTCATGTAGACTCACCACCCCAACGCCGGGGATTGACAAAAGTCAAGTTTTACCAACGCTTGAATTTTATCGACCGACGCTATCCTATTGGTCCACCTCAATTTTTATATTCTATTTGTTTTATTTTTGGCTTTAGTTTCGATACAATAACGCAGGTAACTGAAACCGACTGAATTCGCGTCGACTTACCGCTTCAACGCTTGGGTTTTACCGCTGCCCAAGTTTTACCAACCTGTCCCGATAAAACACTAGTTTATAATAATCACAATTTTAAAACCCCAAAACTAGGTCAAAACCAAAATCAATTGATTTTCCAAGCGTTAGCAACACAATTCCATTCCAAGGAAGCCAATTTCAAACCCCTCTTATATAAGTTAATGGAAATTGAAATTCAGAACCCAATGCTGACCATTGGTTTATGAAACTTCAAACTTTAATTGTTGGTTACCTGTTTTTAAATTTCTAAACACCATCGTTGACCAAGTACCAACTAAAAACTCCTAATTATTAGAAATTCCTCTTCAGATTGTTAATCATAGATCTGGACATTTTCGCTTCACATGCTCACAAACTCAAATTCTTACGGATCACCAGATATGGAGAAACCGTCATCGTTCACTGGCACTATCATCGTCCACCTCTAAGATTTCGGTAATCAAATCGGTGTTAGATAAATGACTTCGGTACCTTATTGTCATTAAACCTACAAACACTTATGTTATTAACGGTGTGGTGGTAGGTTAAGGTTTAATGATGGGGGAAGGGGTTCGATGAAGATCATGGTCGAGGTGGTGTGGGGTAAGTGACGGCTACAGATGGTGGCAGGAGTTGTGGTGGTGGTGGGTTAGGGTTAGGTTGAAGTTGAAATGGTTTGATGAAGATGATGCTGATTTAAAGAAATTGAAAAAGAAAATGAGGGGCCTATAATCTCACAAATATAATATTAAATTTTTTATATAATAATAATAACAATAATAAATGTTGGAATTACCCTTTTACCCTCACACGATTGTCACATGCCAAGACTTAACTGGATTATTGGATGGTCGTTAGTTTAAAGGACAAAAATAGAGCGAAACATGCAAATAAAGGATAAAGAGTGAAACTCATTTTCGAAAAGGACGCAATCCGTAATTTTGTATATTCAAAAGGACAAAATTTGTAATTTTTACAAAAAAAAAAAAATACTTTTTTTCTCATAAAGAAACGTTCGTCTATCAAAACCATTACATGAACTAACAATTCATTCGCTACTTCTTTTAAATAGGCTAGCATAACAGTTAGACAATTATGGTCTGAATGGTCTACCTTTGTTTACATAATGTTTCTTTCAATAAAGTCTATTATTTGATAGTTTAAAACATTATATCAAGGTTTGATTACACCCCCCTGTGAATGATCTTAGCTTAGATATAATGAACTCACCTAAACTCAACCCTTAGCTCAAACATGCTTACTAATTAGCTATATGGCAAGGCTATGGTTTTCAACGATCGGGCATAAACTTCCTGGTAATCGAGGTACCAAGTTCGAGCTCAATTCTCAGCTTTTTAAGAGCTTTTGAGTAATACCAAGCTGACTCGTTTTAACTTTAAGTCTAAGCTAGAGTTGGCTTGACTCGGCTCGCTTGTTAAACAACTTGGTAACGACTATGCGGATGCTAGTGATTAGAGGTGGGCATATAAACCAGTCAACTGAACCATCCCGAAAATCGAACCGTTTTAAAACCGATTATGTAGAAACCGATTTGGAACCAACTGAAGCTGTAGGTTCGGAACCGGTTTGTAATTTTCTCTACCATAACCGGTTCGAAACCAGTTAACCGAACGGAAACCGGCCAAAACCCGAACCAAAACAGATCATACCTGGTCAAGAATCTGGTTTCGACCCGAACCAAAACCGATCATGAGCCGGTTTTAACTTTTGTTGACCAAGATTTCAACCAAATCGCATGTGCGGCATGTGCACTTGTTCCCTTTTTGCGACATTATATAAGCCTACTGGTTCAAGCATTCTACCGCCAGATTATATACTCACAACCAACACTCACACTCCAGGTTTCTTCTCTTTCTACATAACAATTACTATTACTACTCTATTCGATTATATGCTCAGTTCATTATTACACTCTATCGTTACTTTACTCGTATCTGTTTAATTACGTTCTGCGCTTCTGTTATTATCATTGAATCACATACTATAGACTAGATCTAGTAATCCTTTAAGCAAATCTGCTGTAATCGAACGCTAATAGGTAGATATTTGACAGTTATACGTGTCTAGACCTAGTTACGCTTCACGATTAACATCAATTGCTGAATTTGAAGGTTATACGAAACCCTAGGTGTTTGATGCAGTTATCCAGCTTGATTCCGAGAGTTTCTGGTTTTAATTAGTCTGTTATACTGTTTACGGTGATCATGATTTGTTACTTTCGGATTGTTTGAGACTGATTGTCATGTGAGGTTAGTTAGCCTGTTGAGAAATAGAGATATGAAGAACTATTTTCAATGTAATATTGTTCATCAAACTCACAAAATGATAGACTAGATCTCATTATCGTTCAGGTAGATTGGCTGTACTTGAATGCAAATAGGTAGAAGATGTTTGATAATTATACGTGTCTAGATCTTATTATGCTTCATGATTGACATCAATTGCTGAATTTTAAGATTATACGAAACCCTAGGTGTTTGATGTGTTTGTCCAACTTGATTCCGAGAGTATTTGGTTTCAACTAATCTGTTTCTTTTGAATTGTTTGTGATTGATTTTCATGTGAGTTAGTTAGGTCATTGATTGCTGCAATTAAGGCCTGATTGCTTTGGATTTAGGGAAATAGAGATATGCAGAACCTTGTTTGGATGTAATATTGTTCAAGAAAAGTGAAAGTTTCGTCTCATTCATCTGTATAGTTTTATGTTGAAGTGTTGGACTAAGTAACATATCATCAATCTAATATGCAGATGGCTGAATTACAAAAAACAGATCCTCCTGCCAAATCAAAGGAGAAAAGTTCACCAGGTAATGTTCTAAGTCCTTGACATTTTCTTATTCAATTAGGTAGATGCTTTAGGAGAATATTTTGATTGTAGCCAACATATGAGTTATGTGAAATCATTCACACTTTGATTTCTTGATAAGACTGTTATTGTTTGCGCAAATGAGGAGTTAATTGTATTCTTTGTCCAATAGCAGACATAGACTTTGGCAAAGACTTATTTGGATCATGGAAGCCGATGTCCATGGGAGATGATGAAATGGATTTCGACTTTGGACCATCCACCAAAGACAAGCAAAAGGCTTTTAAGTTTGACAAAATGTAAGCGCTACAAAGACTCATAGTTGCATATTTACATATATAGTAGTTTTGTGTTTATTACTTTGTATCTGGATGGAGGACAAATGTATTTATTGCTTATTCTAGAGAGAAAAGATCAGATTCTTAATATTATTATTATTATGCAGCTGAGTCAATCCAGAATTCTATATGGTTATTCTAAACATTCATTGCTTAACTTCTCCAGGGATATGGATTTTTCTCTTGATGCTGATTTTAGCAAGATATCATCTTTCAATATCGACATGCCTGGTTTTGATGTATCATCCCCTGCAAAGAAATCTGGAAAATCAAAGGAGGGATCAAAAGAAGAAGCTTTTGGTGGAACCAATCAGTCAAAAAGAGATAGCTTTGGATTCTCATTTGATTTTGATGGGTATGTTTATATAGTCATATCCAAGTTTTTCTGTATCATAGAAAATATCTCAACAATCTAACTGTAAAGTCACTTATATATGCTTTTGTAGGTTTGGAGATTTGAAAAGACAAAGACTGATGAAAACACAAACAAATCTAAAGATAAGGAAGGACACTCAAATGCAAGCATCAGTGGAGGTTCTGCTGACTTCTTGGCTAAAGACGTTGATGCATTCAAGGATGATGATATATCATTTAAGAATCCAGCATCACGGGTTGCTACCAATTCAGAGGTTGACATTCAAACAGACAACATTAAGGATCCTGATACCAGAACTGAGGATGCCAACTTGATATCTGTCATAGATGAGAGCTCTCTTCTAAAACCTGCACATTCTGAAGAACAGAAGATACAGAGAACAGTAGAACCTATACAAGAATCTCCTTCATCAGAGAAGAGAGATTCTCCAGAACCTCTTGCTCAGAAAGTTGTGCAAGATGCATATGTTCATTCTGAAGATACATTATCAGATGTGCAAGAAGAAAAATCTAGAAACTTGGTTAAAATCGTGAGCCCAAGTACAGGGGACGAGCAAAATGACATGAGGCCTGTGACTGAGTTGGTTCCTACTGAAAATTTCTCAGAACATCTGGAAGCACAATGTGAGAAAGGTGAAAGTTGTGAGAGGGATGATAATGTAATTACTGGCCATATTGGTGACAGTGATGTACCTAAGGCTGATTCACGTCTTGAAATTCATTTGACACCTGGGATAGAGAATTCGGCTCATGAAGAATTGGCTGATAAAAGGAACTTGCTGGGCAGAATAGAGTATGTATTCTATATATATTGGACGTCTTTGTTAATTTGTGACTAAATGTTTAACTGAAACTGGAATATGTGCAGATTATAGTTACACATGAATTTTAAATGATTTTGATATTATAGACAAGGCCTTTAACCTTGTGCTAGACAGAAGTGTAAATATCTTTCTAATCTTATGCAGTGGAATCGTAACTGATGAGTCGGCACCAGATAAAGAGAGAGTGAAAGTCCCAATCCGATCAAAATATTTCAAAAAGCAAAATGGAAGTGAATCTGAGTTGCAGCAGGCATCTGTCTCTTCAACAAAACTCTTCTCCATTGGCAACAAAAGAACAAGTACCTTACCAAGTAACGCTGCATTAGAAAAAAGGTGAAACATTCTTTTAATGCAAATATAATATGAACAGGAAAACCCTGATTAAGACATTTACAGGGAGTTTGGCTCTAGAAGTTTAGAATCTGGTAGCAAATTTACTGGTTTATCAAGGTCGTTGCCCAAAGTGCTGCGAGAAGACATTGAAAACACAGAAGCAAGTCATGTAAAGAGCCTTAACAGTACAAGGTGAGTCGGTATAATTTTGAACAGATGATATTATAATTCTCATAGGTCTTAAGTAAAACAAGTTTACTAATTCCATTAAGATATGGTTAATTACAGGGAGGGTTTGAATACTGATAATATAAGACCCAGAAGTGAATCAATGGTGACAACAGTAGCACATGATATTTCACTAATGACGGAACCTGTGTCAAAGGGAAGTGACCAAAACAATGCACTCAGGTTTAGTAATTGTATTTGGATTATCAGTATATTTTAATCTTTATCGTAGTGGTGACGATTTGGGTGGGTTGGGTAATGGGTTCGGATTGAAATCGATACCTTTTAGTACTACTCAAATCTGGTCGAGTAATGGGAAGTGACCCCCAAACACTTCTCTTTATTATTTTTTAGAAGTTTCATAAACAGTTATTGCGCTAATTATGATTGAAAAGATATATTTTCATTATGATAATAAAGATTTTGCCCGACACATTTGACTTACAAAACACCCCAAAAACTTTTTGGGGATCTTTTCATCAGGTCTGATGTTCGTCCATCTAGTTCAACTGAACAACCAAGAAAAAATATTCCACTGAATATCATAAATTCCAGGACATCTACTTATAACATGAGGAAACCTGTTGTGAAAGAAAATAAGATGTCTCTGACTAAAGCTGAGATTAAGGCATCTGAAGTTTCTACTTTAAGAGTTTCTAGGTAGTTATTTGAATATTCTGTTTTGTCTATTAAACATTTAAAATAGATTGTACCAATTGCCATTCATCTTTAAATGCAGACCTACGGAACTGAAGCTAAAGCCACTCAGTTCCTTGTTACCGAAGGGTTTGACATCAATGAAAAACAAGAATCAAAGTCCAGAGTTGCAAACAAACATGGTGTTCAAGAGAAACCTTTCTGTTGACACTATGAAACGAACACCACCTACCCCAACGCTGAAACGTAAAGCTTCTGAGGTTTGCTTTTCTCCCTTTTTGACTTGTGAAAGCTCGATTTGGAGCTTGGCTCATTTTGAGCTCTTTTTATAAAGCTCAAGCTCCGCTTGTGGGTTGTTTTCTCAAGCTTAGGCTTGAGCTCGGCTTGTTTGTTATTTATTTATTTATTAATTTATACACATTTTAATTATTTTTATATATATTTCAATTATAGTTTTTATATGTAACATAATATATATTATTTAGTTAATTTTATCATAATTTTGTATATGAGAAATGTTATTATATAAGATATATATTTAATGCGTTAAATAAAAAGTTATGTAAATAATAGGCTCCTTTAGGTTCGTGAGCTAGCTTGAACTCAGGCTCGTTTATCGAGCAAGCTTATTTTAAGGCTCGATATTGGGTCAAGCTTGTTTAAGTGCGGCCCGATTTGAGCTTTTAACAAGCTGATCGTGAGTAGCTCACGAGCCGGCTTGGCTCGTTTACACCTCTAGGTCAAAATGGGTTGGTTGAACATTATAGATACTAGGGTGCCACAAATTGTTTCAGTAATGTATGGTTTTTTGACTTTAGATATTAAGGTTTTATGCATTCAAAATGCACTTAAGTTTCTTTTAATCAATGTTTTCACATTTTTACCTCCCCGTTAGACAAATATATATAACCCAAATCAGCCCATTCATAAAAACTCTTTAAATAATAAATGCTTGGATAAAGGGTTATGAAACACAAACTAATATCGCTCAAAAGAAAATAAACATAAATTAGTACATAATAAAGTTTATGATTAATTATGCAGGAATCAACACCATGTTTAACTCCATTAAAACGTCTCTCTGCATCACCCTGCAGGTCCTACAACTTTATGTGTACTTGTCTTATTTTATTTGATTTTATCTAAAACATATATTTTATCAATAATCAGCAGCAAAATCACTGCATTATCGAAAAAAGCTGTCGAGGAACGGGTACTTCTTCTAGAAACATCTGTGGATCATTCTCAAGATGACATGAATAACTACAACTAACACGCATTTCGGTTTCCTCATCACAGGGTGGCAATCATGCAACTCTGGTACATGATAAGTCCCCAAGGCTTAATGTTTCTCTAACAGAAATGGACATATCTTCAATAGAAAATGATGATATTTTTGAAAAGGCTGAAGCATATTCAAAGGAGCTTGACGATGTGAGCATATAAGCATATTAAATGTGAAACACTATTTGAGGATGAGCCGAAAGTAATAACTAATAATGGACATGCTTTTCAATGCAGATATGCAACATGCTGAAAAAGAAACACGAGGAGGCAAACGACATACTTGTTCGTTCTATTGTCAACAACAATCAACTCCTGATGCTCAACCATCCCATCTACATCCATCAAGACAAGATATCCTTTTATAAAATTAAATATAAATAGTTTTATATATCTGTTTGGTGTTTGGGACTACGATTGTTTTAGTCCTTGATATATTAGTTACATCCACATGGTTCAGGAATTTGCTGCGCTGCTGATTGACAAGTAGCTCGAGATCTAAATGTGTTTAGCAAGTTCCAAAACAGAGTTTCAGGTACTTTTATTCATGTTCATATATCATAACAACTTAACAAGCATAGTTTTATGTTGAGAGAATCATATAATTAGAATATGGTGGAATACTTATCATTGATAAGACTTTTATATGAATTGGATAAAGATTGATGTTTTTAGATAATAATAGCCTACTGATTCATTAGAATTTAATATAGTGGCACAACAGATTGCTAATACGAATTTGATTCATATGAGAACTCATTTTAATTCGATATATTGTCTTCCAACAATTTATTATTTATTATTCAAATGTATGAGTCCAACCATACATTGGCTCAACAATTCCCTACACGTACTCCTTTTTACCAAACTTCTCCATCTCCTCTCGAAAACTAACAACCGCCTTTGCGCGTAAATACAACACCACCTTGAACCCGTCTTTCTTCCCCTGGCTAGCCTCTGAATACGGCAAGAAGAAACATGGCTCGACGCTCCCTAGCAGCTTCCTTGAGAGGGGCAGAACAGTGACAGGACCACCCCAACCAAAGTCAACCGTTGAGTGGCCCAAGTGCCTCCAGTCAGTAAATGCGCTAACCCTTGGGCCAGCATTGATCCCTTTCTTGTAGTTTAGCTCTTGGTAATCGATAAACGAGTGAACATACTCGTCGCTCACGTTTCTCTTGCTCTTTTTAATCAGTTCAGCAGTTTCCCGAATGGGTTTTTCTATTAGATCTCCTGCTGTGGTCTTTACGTACATTGGAACACAGCCGTTGCCCCAGTAGCCTGCCGGTAGAGGTGGCTTTACTACCCTCCTTATGTTGACCGCGTACGCAAATTTCACCTCCTCGTCTTTTGGAATTTTTGAGGCTTTCACCCTGTCAAAATAGAAGTAAAATAGAATTTTATATATATTTAGTAATTCTTATAAATATTATTATATTAAATAAATAATGGTTTTAACACATTTGTAGGATGTTACAAGGTTTAAAAATGCATTTTGGAGACGCTGGTTAAGTTAAAAAAACCACTAGTTTCACTAGTTTTATTCTATTTTCACAACTAGAGCGACCTGCTGGACTGAGAACAGGCCATACCGATAAACAACTGGTATGGTCAGATTCATTTGAATTCTCTTCGAATGGACCAGCTATTTACCCATTGAACCAATAAGACAACCGATTTAACAAAATTAAGTGTAACATAACTCTGTTTTGGAATCAGGTCAACTAGTCAAACTTCCATTCAACCAGTGAACCGATAAGACAACCGATTTAACAAAATAGGCATTTTTTTATTTTAAAATCACATTTAACGACAATACCCCTAGCTTATTCATCTCTATGTTTCACTAACACTAAAAAGTCACATGAAGAGAATAAATAGTTCAATATTGATTTATTTGAAATTGTGTGTCAATGTTACTTTGTTTTAAAATCAGTCTGATAAAAAATGATTCAACCAGTGAACCCCATAAAACACCCATTCTTTTTTTCTTTTGTTACGTCTTGGGCTCCTAGCTACTGGTTAGGAGTTCCTCGCTTTTGTTAGTTTTAGTATATTCGTACTTTCAAAAACAGAACATAAGAGTAGACTAGGTCTAACTTGGTTACCTTGCTTGCCATAGAAAAGCACCCAAAGCTTCAAAAGTGGTGAAACTCAAACCGGACTTTTCTTGTAAAAAAGTCTTTAACCGGTCCAACCATTCATCTTTCACATGAAAGCACTCTCTAACCACTTTTTCATTCAATTCTGCATACGGTACATACTCCTTATCCAATGACAAAAACTCCTCAATCGGAAACTCCGTCCTGGCCGGTTCTCTAGGGACCAACAACTTCGACCGCTCCCAAACCGGTTCAACTGTAACATTGACCGCCCCTCGAGCAAGCTCGGCCATAGCATTGAAAAACAATGTCGCCCCAAGCCCATCACACAGCGCATGGTGCACCGATGCACCAAGCGTATATCCCCCACAACTAAACCGAGTCACCTAGCAAAAATATACAAATACGTGATTGTTAACTATTTATATTTGTGGTTTTCTAATAGTAATTGTTTTCTTTTTATTTTCTTTAATTGATGTGGCCAGTAAAATTCTAACAATGTGATTATTGAAGCCACTCTTGTCACAGTCGGTGTTGTAGAAATCGTAAGGCACTAGTCGGTCGGCATGGTAAGGAGTAGGGACTAGCGATTAATCGAGACTAATAGAGATTAGTCAGATTGGAATTTATATGTAAATCTTCAAATATACATATATATTCCAATTTTTATGTTGAAATCTTCAATTTTGACTGATTTTGGACAAATCGGCGTCAAGTCGGTGGGGTAGCGACTAGCGATTAATCGGGGATTAATTGGCGTCTAGTTGGGATTTTTACATAACGTAGCATTACATTTTTCACATTTTAAAACGGGGCCACTAGCAAAAATAGACGAAATTGTGATACTTTCTTCAACCTGATTGTAAACTATTTTTATTTGTGGTCTTATAATTGTAAATTTCTTTTTATTATATAAAAATGTAATACTAAATTTCATCGCGTTTACCTCAAAATAAATTGCAAATGGACAAGAAGTTGTTCTTGAATAACAAAAGAAAAGCAAGTCGTTTAAAAATTATATTAATTTTTTAAAAATTAATATTAAATTTATTAAATGGAAGGTGTTTTAATTTATTTGGCTAAATGCGGTTTGTGAAACCACTTCGTTCAGAGCAACAAAGGATGGCGCTTTTCACTTTTTAATTATTTTAATTAACATGACACAGAATAAAGATACGTTTTTCACTTTTTAGTTAATAATAACCTGATACAGAACAGAACAAAGATTTTTTTAGTTAACCTGATACAGAACAAAGATGACGTTTTCACTTTTTAGCTAGTTAAACCTAAAATTCGGCCATTAAATAAAAAAGGGTCACCTGTAAGATGAAGAGATTGGTCAAAAACGTCTCCCGATCCGGATTTGGAACCAACAATTCAACAAATTCATCATCCGCATCGTCAAGGTAACTAACCGAGCTCAAGGGGAAATCAACCGTAGCCGGTATAACTTTAACTCCATCACCCGCCATGCAATGGAGCTCAAACCGCCCATCACTGTCCCGTCTGTGAAGCGACCCCGTGAACTGGTAGTATTTTACAAGAGCAGTGGATAAGGCCGCGGTGATGACATCAAATGGATCCGTGAGTTGGTGGTTGGTGGCAGCATAGACTCGGACGTATCGAAATGGGACGTTCATGTTGCGGTCGGTGTCGAGGTGGGATAGAGGGAGGATGTGGTCGTCGGAGAATGGTGGGTGGACGGTGGTTGGTGGTGACAGTTTGACCGCCATGACTGATGCTGGTTGCTGCGATGAAAGTGAGTGAAGTCAAAAGACTTTATATAATGAAACTGGTCAGGGGCTGGATATTTATGCATCATTCGGACAAAAATTCATTTTTGGTTTTTATGATGTTTTTTTTTATGTAACTAAACAAATACACAAAGATGTCTCGTTTGTTTTTCATTTTTTCTTTCCGACACTTTATTTATTTTCCAAATACAGAATTTTATTAATTTATAACTGCAAACAGTCATGTATTGTACACATTTATTTTCTGTCTAAAATAATTTTGAATGCTCTTTATTTGGATTTTAATTTATTAATACCAACTAATATATAGCCCGTGTAATGCACGAGTGGTTAAAAAAAATATAACAAAAAAGCTAAATTTAATAACATGCATTATGGATTCATAGGATATAAATAATGATAAATAAAATTTTATAATTTATTAATATCTAAAAACCTTATTTAATACAACATTTAAAGTATATTTGTAACTTTGTTAGTAATTTATAAATGTTAATAGAATTAGTTGGCATTCTAGTTGGCTACTCTAACTGAATAGCATGTGAAAAAATTGTTTTGTTTTAATAGTATAGGTAGATAATTGATTGAAATAATGGAATGCAAATATTACAAGTTTTATATTTGATCTTTTGGTATTATATAACTTCAAAAAAAATTTAGTTTAAATAATCTTTTTTGATGAATAAGTTTATGAGCCTTATAAATTTTCTAACTTTTAATTAAATGTTATAAATTAATATTTTCGATGTTGAGGTATGAATCATGCTGAGGGCAACATGATGGATAGGTAGAGGATGAATCATGCTTCTTTGTGACCTGACATGTATAAGAAGTTATGACCTGATTTTTATATAGGATTGAAACATTTAATAAGCAAAGGTCGAAAAATGTTAGATGGTTCTTTTGGAAAAGGTTAAAGATGAATGAATGTTTCACTTGTTTGGTGGTGTAGGTTCGGGCGTGCATTGGCGGACCTAAGCGTAGTGGACTGAGTTGGCTGTCCCTTATGAAAATTTTTTGTAAGTACTATACGTACATTAAAATTCTGACTCATCTTTATTAAATTTTGACATGGACTTTCATGAAAAACTATTTTAGGTCCGTCACTGTATACGCAACAGAATAGATCGTTCATGTTCCGATTGGTGTAGATGTGGAACAGAGGGAGAAAGTGTTTGCGATTTGTTTATATTTTAGGTTTTCATTCTGCCAAAAATTCATTTTGTATGCATTTTAATTCTTAGACATTTACTAAAATTATACAAATAAAGTTAAAAAAAGTAAGTTACATTTTATGATTTTATAAGGATAGATGCGGTCAGGCGGATCATGCCTTGGGAACATATGATGATGGATCATGAATTATATTTATGGGTAGAGGATGAATCAGGACCAGCGGTCCAGCTCAATAGTTCAGGCCTCCAAACAAAAAAGGCACTCATTTTAACTGTTTTGCAAATATTGGTCTTTTTTTAATATGCTATATTGAAGTTTTAACAAGCAACGTCGTATTGGATCCTTAAACTGAACAAGTTTTATCTCATCGCACTGTCGTGCTTTTGGGCAAGTGTTCACGGGCGTTGACCTTATTGAGGGTTTTTCCCGGATCGAAAGACGAGTGTATCCCAATACGATAAATATAGCCAACATCCCATTTGAAGGATTCATTGGCCGTTCAAAAAAAAAAAAAGCAACATGTTATACACTATGGTGAACTTCTTTAGCAGCCAGTTGCCGAGTTGTCAATAAGACAAACAAGCTTTGTATTATTGCAACCGGTTGCCAGGTTGCAAGTATAACCTAGGTTGCAACCATATCTCATACCACTTGTCAATTTAGTATTGGCTTTCAGTTTATTTTCTTTTTTTATTTCTCTCTCTTACAATAATTTAACCCCTAAATGGATTTTGGTCTAATAACCTATAATATATATCTTTTAAAAAAAATCTAAGCACACAGTTTTATTTAGTTTTATTTTGTGAACCTCCCGATACAAATTTTATTAAATATAGAGTTGTTAAAAAAACTTTAAAAACAATCTGATTGAACATCTATGCAAAAAAAAAAAAAATTCCCTTGATGAATATTCATTGGTGGGTTGAGTTATGTAGATACTAGAGTGAAATTGTTTGGTGTATCTCTTTTATTAAGTGTGTTTAACTAATATAAAATATTTAATAAAATGTTGGGTTTGATTGGATTGGATTGGATTGGATTGGATTGGATTGGATTGAATTGTTAATGTGTGAAAAAATTGAGAAAGGTTGGGTTGTGAAGAGAGAAATTATTTTTTATTGATAGATTGGGTTGAGTCACCATAGTGGATAACTTGGTTTTTTCATAATCATGTATTTTTTTTTCTTATTAGTTTTCCGATCATTCCCTTGCTAAACCCAACATAATCGTTTAATAAAAAACTAATTTCTTTCTCATCAACAAACACAATCCAATCTAATATAAATTTTCGCTTTCATTCACAATCCAACCTCAACCAACATTTTTATTATATAATATAATTTATGATTATTTAAAATATATAAAAAAAATAAAATTTAAACAATTAGTTTACGAAACAACAATATTATATCGGAAAATTAATAAGAATAAAAATACATATATATGAAAGAACCTCATTTATAATAAAATTTATATTGAATTGTTTAGAAAAAAAATATATGAGCACAGTTGTGTTTTCAGATTTTTTTAAGCTAACAATTTAAGTTATTAAACAAAAACCAATTTCTATGCTATATTAATTGTTTAAAAAAAAGGAAAAAAGACTAAAAAACATGAATTAGTAATTGCATGACACATGACATAAAAAATTGGTTTGCAGACTGGTGTTTTGGTAAACTAGTTTGTGAAAATCAACTATAAAAAATTAATTTTTTATTTTCTTTAATGTCATGTGACACCTAACCCATCATTGCGTGCCAATGGGAATGGTCGAAGTAGACATGTTCACGTGATACAGCTTACTAAAATTGAAATGACAATTGATCATCAACCAAATTAAATTGCAATTAATTGAAATTGGAAATGGCAACTGCCATTGTTTGTTGTCACTTGTCTTCAAATTAAATTTATTGTGTTGTTTAGGTCTAACTTCCAATTGCCAAAGGGTTTACAGACTTCAAATTGATTGTGCCAAGCTTTCAAGGTTAGCGTATCTAAATCTAATTATCTATTCAATAATGTGAATTGCTTGTTATTTGCTATTTGATGATTAGAACATTGTTAATTTGTTTTTTCCTTTTTGCTTCTTAAACATTACATATTAAACTTTATTGAATAGTTAAAATTATTACTAACAAATTAATAATTCAATTGTCTGTACGAAGCTCAGAAAAGAGGGTTTATATCAAAAAAATTTTGTAAAAAGGCATCAACTTTTTAGTTTAATTGAGTCATTCGAAAACCTTGGTCACCACTTGGATGAATCAAGTTTCTATCTCTCTTAACAGCTGCGATTCAAAAAGGGGTAGCGGCGCAGCTTGTTGCCCGCTTGCCTTCTGTTTCGATGTAATCCAAAAGGTCTTTAAAGATTATACAAAACTTTTTGGAGCCCAGAAAAAAAAAAAATTAAACATTTGTTAAAATAGGGTAGAAAAAGTCACATGGTTTTTAAGAAATGCAAGGTTAAAATGAATAAATTTATTTACTTTGCTTCTCAGGATATTTAATTTTTCTTATAAAATTTTGCTGGTCGACATATTTGATGGACTCCATTTTTTAGTAAATTCTATATCAAAATTTAGATAAAAATAAACAAATCAGAGTCATATTTATATTTATTTTTTATAAAACACATTGTATTGAAAATAATAAGAGAAAAACTATAATATTTATATCAACTAAAATCACATCCTTTGACGCAAGTAAAAAAACTTTGTGAACATGAGGTTCTCTATGAAATGAGGCATAGAGGAGAGCCACCATGAAGAAGCTCCATGAGGTACGAAGGAAGCCTCGAGCTAATGTTCGTCATGAGTTGAGAACATGAATGGAACTCTATGAGATCGAATCTCCCGTTGTTCCTCAGCTTCCTTTAATGGACTATCATTTATTTAAAAGTATTTCATATAATTTTGGTTAAAATATGTGAAAGCATTTTCAATGTGGCGTATGTACGTAGATCGCCCATAGGCCTATTGGGCGTCTTGGCATACTCTTTGGTTTCCTTTATTAAATTAACCAGTTTTTGAACCCATATATTACACGGGATTTGTCAAATAAAAAAAAAGTCCATTATTTGAAATAAAGATATAAAATTATAGACAAAAAATGAAATATGTAGTACAAATAATAAAAATGCTAGAATCTCAAATTTACATTCATATTAAAAACATAGAGATGGATTAAATATTGATTATGTGATAGGTGTTTATAAAAAAAAAGAAGAAGAAAAAGAAGGAATTGGCAGTTTCCAAAAAAGTGAACAACTCGGATTTATAATATTTCAGCAAAAAACATGAATTGTATGACTCCAAGTTTTTTAGGTATAATTAATCATGATTTTAATATTTAAAAGTTCTTTTAGAATGATTATGTTTAGAATATCAAATTTAAGATTCAAAATTAAATAATCACATAATTGAAAAGTTAAATTAAATAGTATAATTAAAACTTTATACGTATACGAAGTGAGAAGCTTTGTATAATTCAAACTGAATTCACAAGTCCTTATTATTAAAAAATGTTGATTTCTTTGATAAAAACCAATGTATATATTCAGCATAACTATATTTTAGATATTAAATTATTATAAATGGTCATTAATGTGTACATAATATCTTCAAATACATTGAAAATGTGGTAACTCATGGGTCAAACTATTTTCACCCATGACCCATGGATAGCATGGATTAAAAGATTTATGCTAGGATTGAATGTGGTTAAGACAACTAAGCATCATTATTTTTGTTTATTAGTAAGATAAAATAAGATAAGATAAGATAAGATAAGATAAGATAAGATGTATGATCTAATGGTAAGGCTTTTGGTTTTCTTTAAAAAGGTCATGGATTCAAATGTCACACCCCAACCTAAGGCGGAAATGTCGGGCATGATCCGATTTTTCACAGCTCGAAGACACTATCATGAATATAAATGGCAATATCTATTTAATTATTTTATTTCAAATGTACACACAATATCCAAATATAACAAAACGTTCAAATAAATAAATATAATAAATTTAAATTATGTTTGTCTTCATTAAATCCTATGGTCTTGACTAAATATCCAAACTTCATTATTCAATTCACATGATAACCTGCATATGCGTAGAAAATGAAAGAGTTTGTCAACATAAAGTTAAGTGAGATTATCACCAGTTTTGCAATGATATAAATAAAGCATAACGTAGTAAATGAGGTAAATGAATCAAACCATAAGCAAGTAGTTAGATCGTTGCCAAGCGAATCGGGCGTTGGTCAATAATATGAGCACCCTATACAAGCGAATACGTTGGAGCCTTCCGAAATATACGAATGAATGAATATTAACACAACTAAGCATGTAACACGTATATTTGATTAAGTCACATACAATATGAAATACAAATAGTACGCATATGTCCCCAAAACGTTTTGAAAACTTAGTAAAATAGGGTAATGATAAAACTCACCTTAGATTAAAGGCAAGTGAATACAAATAAGAATAAACGAGTTAACGAATAAGCGAGTCATCCACTAATGCGTTAAACGAGATAAACAATCAGAACCTGAAACTTTGAGATATGATAATATAAGTAAAAACGAACTCGTTTCCGCTGGAATCAATCCAAACGGATATTTAGAACTCTAGTTATGTTGAATTAAACGTTTCAGCGAGTCGGTACTGACCAGAATCCGAGCAGCGAGTCGAAAGTCGGGTTTTGGTCAGTAGCCTTAAAAATATCGTTACGAGAATAAAAGCCTTCTGGACCAAACGTTGAATCCGACCAGAAGTATGAGAAAACGTAAAGTCAAACTTGTTGACTGATTTGCCCTTTAACGAGTTTTAAACAAATTGACCAGTCAACACCCTTCAACCATCGAAATTGATTGAAGGTTATTGACTATGGAATATGTATGAACGATTGCTTAGTTTACAACTTACCCCGGATGTGAAAGAATCAATCACAACGAAGAGTCAAAGGTTCAAAAGTATGCAAGGTCAACCGTGTATGCTCGTATCTCCAACAATAATGCAAAAACTAAAGACTTATATGAGGGACAGAGAGGGTGATGGCTGGAGGATCAATATTTAGGGTTTTTGGGAGTTTGTGGCAGAAGAATTATGATGTGTTTATATAGAATAAGCAAAAACGAACCATATTTAGTAAATCTACTCATTTAGGAAACCCAACATGTTTTTTAATGACCAAATCAATATAATATCAATAAAAATTCGTGCTTGATTAGTAAGTAATGTATGTGGACATGTAATTTAGTTAAAATCATATTCTTGGACTTTAATTTACTCGATTTATGCATAAAATAAGCGATTTGTATACTAAAAACGAACTAGGAAAGCAAATCAACAAACGAATCTATGCAGCACTCTCATGGCGGCGCGCAACGGGGAGGAAGAGGTTGGTCGCGCGGCGCTCCGAGGTTGGTGTAAGACCCCGAACCCGGTGACCCTACTTTAGCGTCGGATTTACTCATAAACACAGTTCTTCAAATCAGAGTTTATTAAAACTTTTCGCGGAATATAAAACATCAATCATTTGTTATAAAACATTAAATCTTTTCTTTGATACTATAACACAAAAATTTATATTTAAAACATCTTTACTTCTTTCTTCAGATGCCAGCCGTTCAATCCATGCCGTGTGTCATCCTCATGCTAACTCTATAATCAGCTCACCTGCGTGCATACTAAAAGTCAGCTACGCTGAGTGAGTTCTAGTTAATCAGGCAACATACAATTTTATTCTCATATATTTCTTAACGTATCCAAAGACACATATTTCTACCTTAACCTCGTATAAATATCCATAGGAGGATCATCACGTAATATCTATTAAAAGAACCTTTACCATTACCATACTATATAGAATTTCCATTGGAGGAACACTCTGTATACTTTCCATAGAATGAACACTTTACTATCCATAGAAGGAACCCTATACTTTCCATAGAAGGAACCCTATACTTTCCATAAAAGGAACACTATACTTTCCATAGAAGGAACACTATACTTTCCATAAAAGGAACCCTATACTTTCCATAGAAGGAACCCTATACTTTCCATAGAAGGAACACTATACTTTCCATAGAAGGAACACTATACTTTCCATAGAAGGAACACTATACTTTCCATAGAAGGAACATTATACTTTCCATAGAAGGAACATTTTACTTTCCATAAAAGGAACATTACACTATCCATGTAAGGAACTCTATATATAAATCCATATAAGGAACACTATCTATAAGTTATTATTTAATATCTATGTAAGGAGCTAATCACTTCCCTTGACGATACGTGCAATATCCGAAGATCGTTCACGTACCGACAAGCTTCCATTCATAATGTTTATACATCATCCTCACATTACATACAATATTAATATCTTTATTTACATCCTGACAGTACGTGCAATATCCGAAGATCGTTCACGTACCGTCATGCAATCAATCATATCTATCACATATATCATACACGGCATACACTTACCATTTAAGGTAAGTGTATTAACTATCACATTGAGTATGCACACAGCCCCGAAAACGTAACACATAAATGGGGCTAGAAACTCACCTGAACTCTGCTTCTTTTTCTGATAGCTGTAAATCCCTTCCTTAACTGAGCTCGGCTGACTGTACAAGTTACACGTATCAATACTCGTCTGATCTAATCTGGCGGCCTAGTATTAGCTTACTTTTACTTATCGCTTTTAATTTATTTTCTAATCAAACTTGGCTTTAGGCGAAGTCAACCCTCGGGCGAACTTAGCTCTAGGCGAAGTTAAACCTTAGGCGAACTTGGCTTCAGGCGAAGTTATCCTTAGGCGAACTTGGCTTCAGGCGAAGTTATCCTTAGCCGAACTTGGCCGTAGGCGAAGTTATCCTTAGGCGAAGTTACGCTTGAAGGCGAAGTTACGCTTGAAGGCGAAGTTCATCAGGCGAACTTAATCTTGCAGGCGAAGTTATCGCGCTGCAGATCTGTTTGCCCATAAATCCTTCGTTTCTTAGCCAAATAACTCGATTTTGGTACCCACGGAATCGTATGATCGGCGCCTACAAATCCCAACCATCAAATCGGCCTAAAATCGACGTTTTAGGGGTCCGATTTGGGCAGTTTGGGTTTCGGGTCCGGTTAACCCATCCAATCCTAACCATTTTCAGTAATATTAGCTTTGTTGGATTTGTTCTTACCTTACCAACTCAGATCTATCAACAAAATCTCGGGTCTCGGCTTCGAATCTTGATCGGTTAGAATGTGTGTGTGGAGTGTGCTTGGATAAAGATAGAATGAAGATATTTTGGGATTTTGGGGGTATTTATATCCCTGAAATCCCATTCTCATTTAACCCATCTCAATTAATCCAAGTCCATAACCCACATCCATTACCCGACACTAGCCCGACCCATACCAACTCCTATTCTTTTATTTATTTCCTGACAACCCGAGTAAACTTTCCCTCTATTATTAAGTAATATAATTAATATTATCTTGAAATTTCGGGATGTTACAAGTCTTCCCTCCTTAAAGAGGTTTCGTCCCCGAAACCTAACTTATTCCCTATAAAAGGAAAACTTCTTATATTTACACGCTTTATTGAATCGCCTTCGCTTTCTGAGTTATCCTTCTTACTTCCGACTTTGCAGTCATCGAATAGTGGTCATGTGTATTAGCTATTTAAGGTAGCTTGTCCAAGAGGCCCTCAATGTACCAAGTCTCGTTTCGATCTTCAAGGGGCTTTGTCTTATATCATATTAATGCTAAAGCCTAAGTCGACACTCTATCACAACACGTCAATTTATCATGACTAACATGCATTCAGACAATTTGTACCATAATTAATAAACACCAGTCTAAATTTCAACATAAAACAACACGCATCGAGTCATCAATAAGTTACACATAGATTTAATACTTATGGCTAGCATCTAGCCTTCTTGAATGTCTTTTCTAATCATTCGGAGGAATCTGTTAAACCTCAAGCACTCTTCTCTCCTTCATGCCCTCCCTTTGGCCTCCTGCAATCCCTTGCCCGGTGCCCACGTCCTCCACAGTTGTGACACCTATGGTAATCATCACATTCCCAAGAGGAATGTCCTGCTCTTCCACACCTGTAGCAAACACCTAATCCCTTTCTGCACTCTCCGGGGTGTCTCTTCCCACATTTTTCACAAGCAGTGAACCCCTCTTGCCTTGCCTTCTTTTTGCGTGGATCCACCTCATTGGCTTCCTCTGGTTCTGGGGTTGGGTTCTTTTTCTTCGGTTCCATCTTCTCCCCTTCACAGTTGACAAGGTCCTCATAAATCATCTCGGCCAATTCCACGGCCGAGTCAAATGTTGCGGGCTTACTAGACTTAACCAAAGTGCGAACATTCCAAGGAAGTCCCCTTACGTAACACTTGATCCTTTTAGCTTCGGTGTTCACCATGTCAGGTACCAACCTAGACATGCGGTTGAATTCAGTAGTATACTCCCGTTGTGTCATCTCTCCCGCTTTCAAATTTAGAAACTTCATCTCCACTCTTTCAACTTCTGTATCAGCGCAGAATCTCTTCATCACCATGTCCTTTAGGTCATTCCAACTCATCGCCTTGATCTCTTCACGGGTCTTCCTCTGCTCCACACTCTCCCACCAATACATAGCCTCATCTTCAAAAGATTGAGTGGCATAACCGACAGCTTGGTCAGGACGGCACTCGCTAATGCGGATAACCTTATCCATGGCGGTTATCCACTGAAGAGTAGCGATTGCGTCTCCTAAACCAGTCAGCTTAGGCGGGTCACAACCTTTGAAGGACTTATAGTTGCAACCGCCTCGGCCCCTCTTCCTATCATCATCTTTCACAGACTTTACCTCACTCGAGTCACCCCTTTCTCTTTCATCATCCTTTCTATTATTACCACCTGCCTCTTCAACGGTTCGTTCACGGCTTCCAGCAGATCCTTCGGGATTCAGGTTCTTCACAGCAGCAACTACAGCTTGAACAATGGCTGCTTGAACTGCAGGGCTAAGTTGAACTTCTTCGTTGTTGTTCTGGTCTCCTCCTGCGGCGCTCCCTTCATCTTCGGTGTGGGAAGCTTCTTCTACCGAGGGTTGCCGGACAAGACGAGGCCTGCCACGATGCCCAGTGCGACCCCCAGTTTCAACAAATTCTCCAGCTCCAGCCATTAGTATTCTTAAAGGGACAACACAAACATCATCACTCAAGGAACTATTTAGTACAAGGATAGCAAGGCTAACAGGTAATAACAGTGGCCAGCTGTGACTAGCTGATCACGTTGCTTTCCGTGTCCTATTCGTTTCCCTTTATGAGTCTATTTGTGCTGGTTCTACTTAAGCAGTTAGTCAAATCAAACAATCAATTACTTCTATCCTTATCGTTCACGTATCTTTTCTTTCTCATTAACATATATCATTTAATCATACACCTTACCTTTACTGATTTTTTTGCTTGAGCGACACATGGCATTCTTGAACTGGCATCTTCTTTCTTTTCTTACTTAAATCCCATTCTCTGTTCGAGTCTAAGCATGTAGGATGCTTAAATCTCTCGAACTTATGCTCTGATACCAACTTGTAAGGCCCCGAACCCGGTGACCCTACTTTAGCGTCGGATTTACTCATAAACACAGTTCTTCAAATCAGAGTTTATTAAAACTTTTCGCGGAATATAAAACATCAATCATTTGTTACAAAACATTAAATCTTTTCTTTGATACTATAACACAAAACTTTATATTTAAAACATCTTTACTTCTTTCTTCAGATGCCAGCCGTTCAATCCATGCCGTGTGTCATCCTCATGCTAACTCTATAATCAGCTCACCTGCGTGCATACTAAAAGTCAGCTACGCTGAGTGAGTTCTAGTTAATCAGGCAACATACAATTTTATTCTCATATATTTCTTAACGTATCCGAAGACACATATTTCTACTTTAACCTCGTATAAATATCCATAGGAGGATCATCACGTAATATCTATTAAAAGAACCTTTACCATTACCATACTATATAGAATTTCCATAGGAGGAACACTCTGTATACTTTCCATAGAAGGAACACTTTACTATCCATAGAAGGAACCCTATACTTTCCATAGAAGGAACCCTATACTTTCCATAGAAGGAACCCTATACTTTCCATAGAAGGAACCCTATACTTTCCATAGAAGGAACCCTATACTTTCCATAGAAGGAACCCTATACTTTCCATAGAAGGAACACTATACTTTCCATAGAAGGAACACTATACTTTCCATAGAAGGAACACTATACTTTCCATAGAAGGAACATTATACTTTCCATAGAAGGAACATTTTACTTTCCATAAAAGGAACATTACACTATCCATGTAAGGAACTCTATATATAAATCCATATAAGGAACACTATCTATAAGTTATTATTTAATATCCATGTAAGGAGCTAATCACTTCCCTTGACGATACGTGCAATATCCGAAGATCGTTCACGTACCGACAAGCTTCCATTCATAATGTTTATACATCATCCTCACATTACATACAATATTAATATCTTTATCTACATCCTGACAGTACGTGCAATATCCGAAGATCGTTCACGTACCGTCATGCAATCAATCATATCTATCACATATATCATACACGGCATACACTTACCATTTAAGGTAAGTGTATTAACTATCACATTGAGTATGCACACAGCCCCGAAAACGTAACACATAAATGGGGCTAGAAACTCACCTGAACTCTGCCTCTTTTTCTGATAGCTGTAAATCCCTTCCTTAACTGAGCTCGGCTGACTGTACAAGTTACACGTATCAATACTCGTCTGATCTAATCTGGCGGCCTAGTATTAGCTTACTTTTACTTATCGCTTTTAATTTATTTTCTAATCAAACTTGGCTTTAGGCGAAGTCAACCCTCGGGCGAACTTAGCTCTAGGCGAAGTTAAACCTTAGGCGAACTTGGCTTCAGGCGAAGTTATCCTTAGGCGAACTTGGCTTCAGGCGAAGTTATCCTTAGGCGAACTTGGCCGTAGGCGAAGTTATCCTTAGGCGAAGTTACGCTTGAAGGCGAAGTTACGCTTGAAGGCGAAGTTCATCAGGCGAACTTAATCTTGCAGGCGAAGTTATCGCGCTGCAGATCTGTTTGCCCCTAAATCCTTCGTTTCTTAGCCAAATAACTCGATTTTGGTACCCACGGAATCGTATGATCGGCGCCTACAAATCCCAACCATCAAATCGGCCTAAAATCGACGTTTTAGGGGTCCGATTTGGGCAGTTTGGGTTTCGGGTCCGGTTAACCCATCCAATCCTAACCATTTTCAGTAATATTAGCTTTGTTGGATTTGTTCTTACCTTACCAACTCAGATCTATCAACAAAATCTCGGGTCTCGGCTTCGAATCTTGATCGGTTAGAATGTGTGTGTGGAGTGTGCTTGGATAAAGATAGAATGAAGATATTTTGGGATTTTGGGGGTATTTATATCCCTGAAATCCCATTCTCATTTAACCCATCTCAATTAATCCAAGTCCATAACCCACATCCATTACCCGACACTAGCCCGACCCATACCAACTCCTATTCTTTTATTTATTTCCTGACAACCCGAGTAAACTTTCCCTCTATTATTAAGTAATATAATTAATATTATCTTGAAATTTCGGGATGTTACAGTTGGGGAGGGAGAAGTTTGATTTTTGACACTTTTAGTCCTTGTAGTTTGAGAATTGGATAATTAATGAACCTTTTACGCATAAAATAAGAATTGAACATCTGAGAAAGTATAAGGGGCATAAAATGAATATAAGAAACTTAAAATACTTATAAATATTTGATTTTGATTAATAATAACGATCTAAAATATTCCCGGGTCGGGTTAAACGTAGACGAATACGGGTTCGAATAATCTAAGATGTTACATGATGTACTTAAAGTAGTTTAATATTATTAAATAAAATTACCCTAATCTAGACACTAAGTAATAAATTCTAGACTCTTAAACTTAACTAAACTACTAACCAGCAAGTGAACCGGTCGACTCTAGTACAGCTAAGTAAGTCCGATATCGAACCCACGAGACTCTTTTAATTACGTATACTAGCTAAATTAGACTCAACTACAGACACGACTATTTATTAATTATTTGTGTAAGGGGGGTTTTACTAATAAACTAATTTTAAACTAATTTAAACTAATTAAGAAAACTAAAGACGACTAAACTTAGAACTTGGACTTAATTCAGATGATGATGAGATAACTACCTAGGCTAAAATCCCCTAAATTTCAGTTGTTAATTAATCAGGAAAATATTTAGTTATGGACTGGGATCGTAAAATAGAGACCTAAGAGAAAATCCGAACAGGACCCCTGACCCTTCTCAAGAGACACCTATGGGTTTCTAATAAGTTTTGACGCACACCAGTATTAAAAATCACGTTTCCTTACGGTCACCTAATTATTTATGACTTAGTTCCTTTATACGAAATCCTACCTTACAGCGCGGAAATCAAAGACAGTTTAATATATTTAATTGATTCAATAGACAATAATTAAATAATCAAACCTAAATGGACTCCTTTTTGAAGAACTAAATCTAGCAAGATCTAATAATAAAGATCTATTAATAACCTAGTACTTTACAGATTTAGGTTAGCAGTACACTTAGGTTTATTTAATTAATGATTATTATTCCTATGATCTAATCGCGAATCAATCATAAAATATTCAAAAACACAAAGTAGATGACCTAATAGCAACCTATCATAATGACAAACAATAATCAAGGCAACTATGGAATAATAACAATTAATCAAACAATCCTAAGTATCCATACGCATCAATTTAATATAATTAAACCTTTTACTAAATCATAAACCATAACGATAAATAAATCCCAAATCAAAACACAACATCAAAGTAGGTTCATCATAAGCCTAGGCAGTCTATAATGATTAGTCTAGCATCTTAAAGTAAAGCAAAACAATAATAAACGAAATCATGACGAAAATAAATAAAAACGGAAGATTAAAGTCGATAAAACCCGTGGTCT
Organism: Bidens hawaiensis; assembly: GCF_021521415.1. Lineage (NCBI taxonomy): Eukaryota > Viridiplantae > Streptophyta > Magnoliopsida > Asterales > Asteraceae > Bidens > Bidens hawaiensis. The sequence continues at coordinate 210,452 of NW_027505158.1, forward strand.
TCGTCCTTGAATAATAAGTACTTCGCCGGCTGATTCCTTGCCTTCAAACCCGCCAAATATTGCAATCCTAAGCTCCGGGAAACTCCAAATTCGGCTCCGGTTCGCAGGGTATGCTCAGGATTAAGTTTAGGGGTGTTTAAATAGGTTTTCTGGGCCCAAAACTGATAAAAAACGAAGAAAATTCGAGAAACTGGGTGCCCAGAGCGCCGCGCGGCGGGATTATGCCTCCCGGTCGCTCGGCGTCGCGGGCTAGGGGTGGCTGACCGGTTCAGTTCGTTTCGTGATGCGGTCCGGTTCAATTCTGATGCAGTACGGTTCAATTCTGATGCCCTGGTTCACCGGTTTTGCTTGTTTTAGCTTGTTTTTCGTCCTTTCTAACCACGATAAACCTCCGGAACCTACATTATTCAAATATGTTAGTAATATACAAATTCTAATAAAAACCAAACAAAAACTAATAAAATATTAATTAAAATATATAAGGGATTTATATATATTTAGCATTATATCATTACATCAAAAGTCCTAATTTTAAATAGTTGTTATTTTAAACAAAAAAAATAGTGTAGCCCGTTCAAACCTGATTTAGTATCTGAAAAAACAGATTCATTTAGCAGGTTAAATTCATATAACAAATACGTCATTCGCCCTTTCTTTGCTCTACACAGTGTTAAACTTTTTAACTTTTTTTTTTCACTTATAATATGTAAATATAATTTTTAAAAGAGGGGTTGAGTTATTCTACAAAGATCAACAAAAATAAGAAGTGTGAGAAACCATTTTCTCTCTCCACATGCAAGTCACATGTTAATTCCTCTATCATTTTAAAACACCAATAAGTTTTTCATATGATAGTTAGGAAAAAAATTTCGCCATAAGCGTTTTATCTTTAATACGAGTATGATTTTGTTGTTTAATAATTAAAACAATAATTATGTCATTGTGTCTTTTTGCTTACCATTGTGTCTTTCTGTATGCCATTGTGTTTTTTTTGTTATTGTGTCTTTCAACTCATCATTGTTTTTTTAGATACTAATAACACTGTTGTGTAAAAATAATATGCAAATATAATGAAAACTACCAACAAATTATCAAATACATAAAACACAATAATGAATACATATAACACAATGACCTTTCACACAATGATGAATACATATAACATAATGACCTGAAATGTAAGACACAATGGAAACTACATATTACACATTGACTTGAACGTAACACACAATGAACATAATACTATTTTTCTCAAATTAAGTGAATGTCACATGTCAATTTCGAACAAAAGACAATGAATGCATTATACAATGACTAAATCACAATGATAACTAGAAAGATAAATTAAGTACAAAGACACAATGACGAACAAAAAACACAATGACGTAATCTTTGTTTTAATTTTTATCTTTAATATGAGTACCAATTGAAAAACACAATGACTAAAATCTATAACACAATGCATATAAAAACCCAATTAAAAAATACAATGAACAACCAATAACACAATATAAAGAAACCCACTATTCTTTTATTTTAATATAACAATATGATATTTATATTAAAGATAAACAAATGCTTGTTATTATGGTGATAATTCTTTTTAAAAAATATCGTATGAAAATGTTATGAGCGTTTTAAGTTGATGGGGGATTGACATGTGTTTTGCATGTGGAGAGATAAAATCATCATAAGATCGTTCACCTGCTTTACTCAAACAACTTTCTATAAATTCTCAAACAAACACCATCATTTTACTCAAACAAATCTCTCTACACCGTCATTTTACTCAAACAAATCTCTCAACTTTATGAATTTGAGCTCAAACCCAAACCCGAACCAAAGCTCGAGCTCAAACCCGAACCCAAAACCGATCCCAAACCCAAACCCGGGGGAACCAGCTCAATTGTGGTGGTCTAGTTTGCTCGCAAATAACAATGGCCCTAATAACCCTCTCTTTGCCAACCAACAAGGTCATCGACCTGTAATGCCGCCATCTATTCAACTGTTCACCGATATGATCACATTAAAAACCAACTTGTGACCTATATTGAAATGAAACTTGCCAACTAAATTTTGCAGGTAAACTATGCCAAATATATCATATAAAAGATATTTATTTCATTCATGGCAAATGCGTTACTCTTATTATAAACTTAGTTATTATGAAAATATTGCAACTAAAACAAGCAACTCAAGACAATTCCACAGGGGTAGCTCGAGCAAATAGACCAAAAGCCGGATTAATCACCGTAAACCCTCCATCAAGTACCAGATTATGCCCGCTCATATACTTGGCCGCATCGCTAGTTAGGAATAAAGCAGCTTCCGCAACATCATCTTCACTAAGAACTACTCCTTTAAGATTTGAATAGACTTTTGAGTATTTTTCTGGATAATCTTTTCTCATCTTAATGGATGATTGTGAACAAATGAAATAAGGTGATAAGCAATTAACCCGAATCCCATATTGACCAAGCTCAGCTGCGGTGTTCTTAGTAAGCCCCACGATCGCATGCTTTGAACTCGAATAAGCATGAGAAATAATCCCTCCAATGCTCCCTGACACACTTCCCATCATAATAATGTTGCCACTACGAGCTGGGATCATGACTCGAGCTGCATGCTTTGTTCCCAAGAACACACCGGTTAAATTTACGCTTATCACTCGCTCAAAATCTGACTGATTGTTATCAAGAATACTAGGCTTTAGGTCACCTAGTATGGCTGCATTATTGATCATTATGTCCAACTTACCATATTTTGCAAGTGTTAAGTTTATGGCGTTTTCAACTTCTGATTCAATAGTCACGTCACAATGGACAAATGTAGCATTGTCTAGACCGATATCTAGACATACAGATTGGCCTAATTCATCTTGGATATCGGCAATGACTACTTTGGCTCCATGTTTGACGAATAGCCTTGCGGTTTTCTCTCCTATCCCTTGAGCTCCGCCTGTAATAAATGCTACCTTGGTAGCCAACCTATAGGTAAAGTAACGGATTATCTACCCTCGGTTAAGAAAATGATGAAGATCGATGCGTAAAATAACAAAAATAAATTGAAGAATGAAGAATCCTTTTAGCCCCAACAACAGTTTTTTTATATAAAACTTTCTACATAGAAACACAATTAAATTTAGATCTATATAACGCTTCAGGAATATGTATGTCAATATTGATTAATCATCGCATGTGTTTGTGCTTGTGTGTAAAATTAAATAACAAGTAGGTGATTACCTTTCAGTAATATTTGCCATGGTTTTTTGGTTGATAAAGTTAGAAGGCACTTGTGATCAAATATGATAATATTAACTTGGAAAGAAACTTTGAAGCCTTTAAATAGAAAAAAGTTTTAGGACGACCCTCAACTATTTATTTTATTTTAATAGTTATTTTCTTTTAACAATATTTCATTAAAAACAGCTTGACTAGCAAGTCGATCGGTAGACAAGAAATGGCACAAAAAGTACGAAATCAAAAAGAGAAAGAAACCAAGATTTCTAATCTAGCCTAACAAACTTTCCCCTATTTTTCAAACTAAAAAGGCTAAATTTTTTTATATACTCCTTTAGAGCCCTAAAAATCTCAAATTAATGTCACAAAGTAAAACTGGGATGGTGGCAAACTGAATTTAGTCCAAATATGTCAGAGTCTTGCATTGATCATACATTTAACCATTATATAATTTGTGGCATTAGCTTGACCTTTAGCTTTTTTCCTTTGGAAAAATTCCCATGCCTATTTACAAGAAAGAGATTTTAAAATTGTCCATCAAATTGATTTAGGGCCTAAAATGTCCATAATAAAACACTCCGGCCAGAGTATTTTGAAGAAAAAAATTGTCCGGAACGAGTATTTTGCAGAAACAAAATGCAAGAGGCGAGTATTTTAAAGTATAAAATTGTCAAGACGAGTATTTTATATAACAAAATACAAAGGGCGAGTATTTTTAAGAACAAATTGCCGGGACAAGTTTTTTCATATTTTTTTTGTTTTTTTAATATTAAATGATTACCTTTAATTTTAGTTTTTCTTTTATCACTTTTAAAATATAAAGTGTTTAAAATTTTGAATATACTGTTATGACAGGTTTTTATTATTCTACGTGTTGACATAAATTTTATTTAAAACCGAACCGGGTCATATTTATATTGAACGTTTCGATATAAATATTATAACCCAGCTTGATTTTTGAGTATTAATTATAATAATATAATACTCAAAAAGGACAAAAAAAGTTAGTTAATGAAAAAAGCTCGCCCCGACAATATTGTCTTCAATATACTCACCCCTTATATTGTGTTCTATAAATTAATCATCCTGGAAAATTTCATGTTCCTAAAATACTCGCACTGTCTGAAGAGGTAGGTCCCAGCAGAGCCCAGTTGGACCTGCAAGACTCACCTTGAACAGGGACGTCTGCGCAGAAACCAACTGGATCCGCAGGACCAACCATGCTCAGAGACGTGACGTCCTTACGCGCAGTACGCAAGCTGTTCCCGCAGGAAATGCCTCCCAATGGTGAAGGACTCCGCATGTCCCCGCAGCCTCGGATACAAGCCATAAGGGAAGGCCACCCGCGCAGCAAGGCTACACGCACAAGGCACTTAGCTCTCAATCACTCAGTGTCACCTGAAGGAATGAGCGAAGCCGGGAACAATCCCGCACAAGGGCGGGAGGGGGAATACTCCCGCCCAAATAAGCCAGTCCGTACGATACGGGAAGATCTTCTGTACTGTACCTGACGAGGTATGGGAAAAAGATCTGACTAAAGATACGACAGCTTATTGACAACAGTATGGCGAGCAGCATGCTCCTGTACTGTATGTCACTATTAGCCGCTGCCTACTCACCAACTACTGCCATACCACGTGCATAGCCGGCAGTTGGTGGAAAAGGAATAGTACACAGCAGGCCTGGTCACTATCAGCCGCTGCCTACCCACCAACTACCAACAGGGCACGTGCGTAGGCCACTGTTGGTGGAACAGGAACACTGTTGCAGCCGGCCACACCTCCTTGGAAACCTACCTTCGGCTATAAATACCACAAATGGTATGACCATCGTATCTTATCTTGTATCATCATATTATACCTGATATCTGCTCTAGCAATCTCTTAATATACATTTATATTTAAAGAGCAATCTAGTCTGATTCTCACGCCGGAGGGTGGTCACAAGGAGGAACCCTCCCCTTCTCAGTGACAAGCTCACGGTGTCTGTTTTGCAGGTTATCAGAAGAACCATCTTCTCTGGGTCTAACCCCTCGTGGGAAACATCTATCTAACCCCCAGGTTATCCGTAATCTGCCCGGGGTCCGGTTAGTGTTTCTTCATTGGCGCCATCCGTGCATAAAGCTAGAACTTTATTTTTCTCCAGTTTTTTCAAACTTTTAGAAAGATGGTTAAAGAAATTCCGGTAACCACAACCCCAGCTACTGGGGGGAATACCGGCTACACAGTTTTTACAAACACTACCCCCGGCTACCCAAGCCGGGGCAAGTGAAGTAAATTTTACGAACACTACCCAGTTACCCAAGCTGGGGCAAGTGCAGTAAATGATCGCCCACTGGGATTCACCGATACCCAGTTTGAAAAACGAAGACTCCCCCGCCAAACTCTCGATGAAGTTAAGGCATGGGCGGAGGCACGTCAGAGGGAATTCCAAGCTGAGTTGGACGAACGCTTGCGTTCCGTCCAACAGGCTGATGAATTCGAATATTACTTGGACAATGACTCGGAGGAATCCGACTCCGACGCGAACCCTCGCCATAGGGCAGAAGGGAAGCGTAAGGAAACGGACTCCCAACCGAGAAGGCATTTTGGAGAAGCCTTCAAACCAAAAACACAGGTGGAAGTCCACGTGACTTCTCCAAAACATTCAGACCAAACGTTGCAAATGCAGGAACGTCCAAATTTGCAAGGGACATTGCAGAAGCAATTGCCCCAAAAAGTGCCAAACAAATGTCCAGCATAGGCACATATGATGGTATATCCGACCCAGATGATCATTTGAACAGATTCATAGCGGGGGGCAACCGTCAGTAGTTGGACGGAACCCACATGGTGTTACATGTTCCAAATGACGCTTGTCGGGGCTGCTAGAGCGTGGTTCGATCGTCTACCGGTCAACCACATCTACGACTGGGCAGACTTCCAACAGAAGTTTAGCCAACACTTCAGCCAGCAAAGAAAGTATACCGAGGAGCAATGGACAATCCTCAAGTGCATTCGAGAAAAAGACGAATCTTTGCTAGACTTCATCACTCGCTTCAATTCGAAGAAGCTAAGTCTGGGTAACATTAGCGAAGATCTTGTTCGCGCTGCCTTTATTCAGGGCGTGAACGACCCAGAGCTCATCCGCACCTTAACGGGTAAAGATGGCATGCCATCCACATGGGATGCCATCATGACAGCAGCTAAACGCTTTGCGGAAACGGAGAAGCAACTGGGTAGAGATCTCCACAGAGCACAAACCTCTACACCCAGAAAACGAGAGAAGACAACGTCCTTACCGCCCGATTAAACAAAAAGCGAAAGCTAGGCATTTGGCAGTCAAGGGTAAACTTTGACACCTCATCCGGCTTACAACATCGGTTAGGCGGAAGGGATAACGTACAGTCAAACAAGAACTCCAGATGGACGCCGCTCACCAAAAGCGTCACCGAGATATTCGCCACCGAGGAGCTCCCTTGGCCAAAGCCTCAAATAATCCGACATCGTCACAATGCCGATCGGAGCAAATACTGTGACTTTCACAGGACAAAAGGCCACAACACCGAAGAATGCATAGACGTAAAGGATATGGTCGAAGCATTTGTCAGAGATGGGACGCTTGCGCACCTCGTGGCGCAATGAACGCTGAGCAGGCTGATGCGTGTAGAACCCCAGCTGGGGAAAACACGAATAAAATTCCAGCTTCAATGTGGAGACTACATGCTGCGTAAAGAACGAGATCCCGAACCAGGTGCGTATCGGCTCGATGGCACTCCCATCCCAACAACATGGAAGGGAGCTCATTTACACAGTTTGCATGTAAATCAATTCCAAATTTGTAAAGAAAAGGCCAAGAGCCACTTCTAATGGAAATGATTCTCCTTAAAACATCGACGCTGATGATTTTACATTTATACTTTTATGAACTATCAACACGGATATGCGGTTTTCACCGCATAAGTACGTGAAAAGTCGTTGCATGGGGAAGGCGGCAAAACCCGCATAAACCCAAAAAACGACAAACCTTCACGCAGGTCAGTCGAAGGGGAAAAGTTCAGTTATCCCACTAAATGAAAGTGCCGGTCTATCCGCATGAATCATGATAAAGGAAACTGAACACTAACCTATTGACAACCGCGCGTCGAACGGTTCAAAACTTATCCTAAAAAAGGATGAGGAAAACCTACACGCAGGTCAGATATAGGTAAAGTTTAGCCATCCTACTAAGTGGAAGTGACGGTCCTACCCGCACAATCACGAAAGAGGAAGCAAAACTTCACATCTATTATCTACCACGTTCAAAGGTTAACTTATCCTCAAGAAAAGATGAGGAAAACCTACACGCAGGTCAGACGTAGGTAAAGTTTAGCCATCCTACTAAGTGCAAGTGACGGTCCTACCCGCACAATCACGAAAGAGGAAGCAAAACTTCACACCTATTATCTACCACGTTCAAAGGTTAACTTATTCTAAAACACTTGGAAAATTGCTAATTTAAACTAAAGTATGCAAGTCATATAACGTTTATAAAGCAAGGAATCCAATAAAAGAAGCGGTCTTACCCGCACAAAGATTTATATTTCATAAATATTCATTACAAGAATGGCCGGGTAACTACCCGCCTACAAGAAAATAAATCTATACAAACTAAATCTATCCTAGCAGTGGGAAGGGATCTTCAGGATCAGGCTTCAGGGCCACTTCCACTTGGACCAGCCCCATCAGTAGAGCGTGGCAGTTCAAGGAAGGCTTTAAGGATAGCTAGCCCATCATCAGCAGCAGCAACTTCGTTTACCTTCTCTACCACCGGATGCGGGAAGGCGGCATACTGGTTCACTGCTTGGTCGTAAATAGCTTCAGTATCCACATTATACAAAGGGAAGTTGGAAGGCGGGAATCCTTTCTCAACGAACCCTAGACCAAGCAGGAAGCCGACCCGTTCCCCATCCTCGTGAGAAGCGTTGAGGGCTGCGCTCATAGCATCGTCATACGACGTCTCAGCAAAGACTCGATGCACAACCTACAACAGAAAATACAAGTGTCAAAACCTTTTCTATTTAAAAAGAAAAGCGTAAAGACAAGAAAAGCTTACCTGAGACAACGCTTCTCGAAGAAGCCATTCCTTGGCAACCAGAGCTTCTTGGAGGGCAGCTTGAGCTTCGTTACGGGTGCGTTCGGCTTCACTCTTGTTGAGGTTGGCAAGCAACACTTCTTTAGCCGCAGCCTCTTCGACGCCCTTTAGCTTCCGCTCAGTATGGTCAAGCACCCCCCTCTGGTCCAAGATCTCCTGGAGCTTTTTGGCGTCTTCCATCGCCAAGGCATCATGAGCCTGCTGGAGAGCCTCTAATTTGTCTTTAAGCTCTTCATTCTCCACGCGTAGAGGCTCAGCAACAGCTTCAGCCTTGGTGGCCCTCTCGGTTGCGTTCCTCGCAGTCTCCTTAGCCAGCCGAAGCTGTTCATCAACAGCTTGGGCAGCCTTGGAACGGGCCTCGAGTCGAGCCTGAACTTCAACCTCGAGGCCTTGAAGGCCTTCTCCTTGTCCGCAGCCACTGCGGAAAGCCTTTGGTTCTCCTCCCGGACAGCCCGCGCCTGAGCCACTTCTTTAAGGCGAGCTGCTTTTAACTTGTCGTTTTCACGACAAAGCAGCTCGACACGGCTGCATCCGGGCCAGGAGAACCCGAAGCTCATTGGTTAGCCTACCCTCCTGGTAGCTAGCCATGGCTTCCCCCAACGCACCACTGGGGAGCAGCGTGACGAGCCCATTCCACGCACTCCACAGGGGTACGAAGGGTTGTTCCTCGGCGAATGTTCCATCGTGGAACATACACTTCATTGGAATCCGACACTGCAAAAAACAAAGCAGTTAGAAAAGATGATAAAAAAATATATATAAAATGGGCCAAAAGAACCCTACGCACCTGTAGGGGTCAATAACAGGCCGATAGCCGCCGAACCCATCACCTGAACCCAAAGGAAATCCATCCAAGAGGTCAGGCAGATGGGAAGGTGGCAAAGATTGGCGAGAAGCCCCATGCGTACCTGATGGACCGGCCGTCGTTGCCGATGGCGGGGGCATGGTAGCAGCCGCCGCGGTCGCCGCCGCGGAATCCGCAGCAATAGTAACCGCCCGGCTCGGTAAAAGATGCTGTAAAAATAGCACTCACAGCCGGCGGGGTGACGTCATCACAGCTGGAACAGTCGCTCAAAGGAATGTGAGCAACTGAACCAGCGGAAGCAGGCGCAGGCGCCTGGGTCGACGCCTCAGGTAGGCCTGACCAAGCCTACCGTCATTGGCGGAGAGGTACTCCTCTGCGCTCCACCCTGGAATGCGTCAACATCCACGCCTGCGTAAAGAAGATAAGTGTTAAAATGATATTAAGCTATGAAGTTAAAAGCTAAAGGAAGTTGTACTTACGGGTTTTCTTGAGCCTGAAAGTGCGGACGGGCGGGGATGAACCCGATGGAGCCGGCCTCTTCACGCCGGTCACCGTCGTCATCCTGGGCTCTTCGGTGACAGTTGTCACAGCCTCCGGAATGGTGATCTTATCACCACCGGGATTCCCCGCCACCTCTTCGCTCTCGGTCTCCGAATCAGACAGAGGCGCTGGATCGGCAGTGGAGGCCACCCTCTCCTTCCCCTTCCCGCCGGCAGCCTTCTTCTTCCGCACCAACGGAGGACCATCTGCGGATTCCTCATCAGAGCATACGATTAATGGAATTCCAGCAGAGGTTTCAACATTGAGGGGTCGAGGGTCGAATAGCGCCTTACCTGGCCGACGGGCGCTAAGGATCTCATGGCCTAGCGGATAGACCTCCACGAACCGATCCGCCGTTTGTTCAAGATGGGCAACTCGTTCTCGTCTAAAGCGCGAGTACCCATCCGAGCGGGACCATCAGCCTCCCGCGGATACAGGAGCGACTTCAAGTCGTTCCCCTCTGAAATAAACAAGAAAGAAGTTAGAAGAAATTCAAAATCAACAAAAGGAATCAAAGCATACCGTAAGGAACAGAGTTCGAACCATATTCAAGGACGATTGGGATTTTCTGCGCATCCGCCGCCTTCCACACCCGGCTCTTCCCCAACATCACCATCCCGGACTCCGCAAACCGGTAAACCGGAGATTGGACCCGGGGAAATCCTCGAAAACCATTCCGCCTCCTCGTAGTTGGAGGCGTGAAGGCTGGGAAGAGCTTGCCCGTTCTTAAACTTCATGGCAAGGGGGATGGCGCGAGCGGATATGAAGAAGAACTCCCGCTTCCACGCGCGAAGACTGCGCTCGGTTGCGCAAATCTTCAAACCCTTAACCCGGGTTATCAACGTATACCACCCCTGGATGCACCTCCAAGTGTAGAAGGTCATCAGGCGGTCAACATAGGGCTCAATGCCCAGAACCCGGCACACCCACTCGAAGTGGCGAATCTTGGCGATCGCCATAGGGTGCAACTCGGTCAAATGAACACCGTGCCTCTCAAGGACACGGTAAACAAACTTTGTCAATGGGAACCTAAGATTCCCATAAACAAAGAATGCAGCATAAACCCCGATCTTGCCTCTGGGGGCATCGTACACCGTCTGATGGGGTTCAGGAAACTCAGGCTCGAGAGACTCGAGCATGAACTTCCTGACGACGTACCGATACAGATCGCCAGGCAGAGCACACTGGCACTCGCCAGCAGTACTCTTGTCGTCAGCTGTAGATTCGAGACCACGAGACGACATCTTGCAAAGGAAAGAAGAAAGCGATTTCGAGAGAATGCTTGCCTAAAAAGGGGGAGTATTCGCCGGAAATCGCTTAAGAGATGAAGAGAAGAGTGAAGTATGGATTACAAAGAACCCTCTCCCCCTTTATATACTAATCGCAATTAATGCGATGAAATTAATGCGGAAGAGAGAGAAAACGAAGGTGCAATGAAACTATGACACGTGGCAAAAAGCAAGCTTGGCAACAGCTGTTGACAGGACGCATACCATTAATTTTGCGGCTACGCGCCCGAAAAATCGCGCCCACGCGCCTAAAAAAGCGTCTGGAATGACCATGTACTGTCACGTCGCCATAACTTCCTGCACGTCCTGAAACAGTCAGAAGAAACCGTCGCACGACGTTTCAGAGGTTTGGACTGTTCTTATCTTTCCACCAACTCTTCGAATTTCAAAATTCAAAATTCAAAA